>NC_133139.1:65390988-65690988 GCF_048418815.1 Hemitrygon akajei | reverse complement strand
CTCTCTCACGCGCTCTCTCTCTCTCGCTCTCACGCGCTCTCTCGCACTCTCGCGCTCTCTCTCTCCTCTCTCGCTCTCTCTCTCTCGCTCTCACGTGCTCTCTCTCGCTCTCACGCGCTCTCTCTCGCTCTCAAACGCTCTCTCTCTCTCGCTCTCACGCGCTCTCGCTCTCTCTCTCGCTCTCTCTCTCTCTCTCGCTCTCACGTGCTCTCTCTCTCGCTCTCTCTCTCGCTCTCACGCACGCTGTCTCTCCTCTCTCGCTCTCTCTCTCGCTCTCTCTCTCTCTCTCTCTCGCTCTCACGTGCTCTCTCTCCTCTCTCGCTCTCGCTCTCACGCACTCTCTCTCTCTCCTCTCTCGCTCTCTCTCTCTCACGTGCTCTCTCTCTCGCTCTCTCTCGCTCTCTCTCTCCTCTCTCGCTCTCGCTCACTCTCGCTCTCTCTCTCGCTCTCGCTCTCTCTCTCTCACGCGCTCTCTCTCTCTCGCTCTCACGCGCTCTCTCTCTCTTGCTCTCATGCGCTCTCTCTCTCCTCTCTCGCTCTCGCTCGCTCTCTCTCTCTCGCTCTCTCTCTCCTCTCTCTTCTCTCTCTCTCTCCTCTCTCTTCTCTCTCTCTCTCTCTTGCTCCCACGCGCTCTCTCTCCTCTCTCGCTCTCTCTCTCTCTCTCTCCTCTCTCTCCTCTCTCGCTCGCTCTCTCTTGCTCTCTCTCTCCTCTCTCTTCTCTCTCTCTCTCTCGCTCCCATGCGCTCTCTCTCCTCTCTCTCTCTCCCTCTCTCTCTCTTTCTTCTCTCTCTCGCTCACTTTCTCTCTCTCTCTCCCTCTCGCGCGCGCGCTTTCTCGCTCAAAAAATCAATTTCCGGGATATTGTATATAATTTGTGGGCGTCAGGGAGCCGGAACTTCCGGGAGAGGTGGGATGTCTGAAAACAGCATTTCTCTGAGGAACTATTGACATAAGCTGCCATTCTGGACGATGACGTCACCGGAACCGCTTGTTTATATTCTTTTATAATAGCTTTCCATAGCTCTTAAGAAAGCCTTGAGTATCCTACAGAATGGGAGGTGAAACCCCTCCATTATCATTGAATTCTAAGTAAATACCAATTTCTTTTTTAATTTGTTCCTTAAAATAGGGATCATTGAGTAGACTTGAATTTAGTGGTCTCCCAAGGTATGTGGGGTTTCACTGTTAACAGGAGGCCACACCAGGAACACTGCATACAGGAGATGACCCCCGCAGACTCACAGAAATGTTGCCACACCTGGAAGGACTGTTTGGGGCTCTGAATGGTAGTGAGGGAGGAGGTGTAGGGACAGGTGTGACACTGTTCCGCTTGCAAGGATAAGTGCCAGGAGGGAGATCAGTGGGAAAGGGCGAGTGGACAAGGGAGTCACGTAGGGAGCAATCCTGCAGATAGCGGAAAGTGGGAAGAGGGAAAGACGTGCTTGTTGGCGGGATCCCGTTGGAGATGGCAGAACTTACGAAGAATTACGTACTGGACGTGGAGGCTAGTGGGCTGGTAAGAGAGGGTAAGAGGAATCCTATCCCTGGTGTGGCGTCAGGGTAAGGGCAGATGTGTGCAAAATAGAAGAAATGTGGGTGTGGGCAGCATTGATTGTGGAGGAAGGGAAGCACCTTTCTTTGAAGAAGGGGGACATTTCAGTTGCTCTGGAATGTGGCAGGAGTGGAGTAACGGAGAAGAGAATGGCAGCTTTACAAGTGACAGTATGGGAAGAGGTACAGTCCAGACAGCTATGAGAGTCAATTGGACAGAGAGGTCGAGAAAGGGGTGTTGGAAATGGACCAAGTGAATTTGAGGGCAGGGTGGAAGCTGGAGGCAAAGTTGATAAAATCGATGAGCTCAGCATGGGTACAAGATGATCAATAATGCAGTTATCGATATAGAGTAGGAAGATTTGGGGAGTGATGCAGGTGTAGGGTTTGAACATGGACTGTTCCACGTAGCTAATGAAAAGGCAGGCATAGCTGGGACACATATGACTGCCCATGGCTACACCTTTGGTTTGAAGGAAGTGGGATTAGCTGATGGAAAAATGATTGAGGAAGAGAGTAGTGGTTGAGAGAAATTTGTTGGGTCTGTTGTCCAGAAAGGAGAGCTTTAACATCCTTCTGATGAGTGATGGATGATTATAGGGACTGGACACTCATAGTGTAAATGAGACCATCGGGGCCAGGGAACATAAAGTCATTGAAATGATCAACAGTGTATGAGGTGTCACAGACTTAGGATGAAAGGGACTGGACCAGGGGGATAAAAAAGTTGAGGTGTGCAGACACAAGTTCAGTGGGACAGGAACAGGCAGAAACAATGGGTCTACCTGGACAGTCATGTTTCTGGACTTTGGGAAGGAGGTAGAAATGGGAGGTGCGGAGTAAGGGAACTCTCAGGCTGGTGACAGTGGGTCAGGGATCCTCAGAGTCAATAATGGCGCACGAGACAATGGCCTGGTGCTCCTTAGTGGGGTCCTACTCAAGGAGTGAGTAAGAAGATTGCAGACAGGAGAGTCCTTGCCAAAGAAGTAAGGGTGGAGGCGGGGGCGTGGGAAGAAGAGTTTGCCCTCATAGCGGGTGCAGAAGGACAAAGATGGGATTCTTATGGAGGACAAAACGTTCTGCCCCGGGTGGGGTGTGGGAGGAGGGTAGAGGGAATTGAGAAGACCCGGCGTGGATGAGAGCTGGGATCAGAGGAGGGAAGAGGTTTGGTAGTGTTTGAGGAAAGAGGAGGGTTGGGGTGTTCAGTGATCAACTCATGGTCCCAACTCACTGAAAGTAAGCCACCAGTAAATGTCTCTAGCAGTAAGGAGAAGACAGGCATTTCTACGGGAGTGGGAGGAAGACGGAAGCTCTGTGGATACAAGCGCTGACGGTGGGGCCTGAAAGAGAAGGGGTTGGAATGGTGGTGGGTGGGGTGGGACAAGGAAAGTCCTGGCCTGGATGTACTGGCGGTTACTGTGCAGGCTGGAGTTGGAATGAGAGGCTGGAAGTCTCTGGGGTCGTTGGAACCACACTTTTTCTGACAAACAATTATAACAAGTAATAGTTTGTAACTTTCCTGTGGACTTGGAGGCAATTCGATGCGGCAGAACGGAGGCGAGGTGGCGGATCTGTCACCGAGAGTGTGGAGAAGTGTTAAAGGCTGGGCAGAGGCCGAATCGAAGCCGCGGGGTCCAGGCCCCAGAGCGTTGAACACGACATGCAGATGGAAGTTTACAAGCTGAATCGAGACGGCAGGGCCAGTGTATCCAGGTGGCAGAACCCGTTGTTCGGATGGAGAGGTAAGTACCGGGCCAGATTGAAAAGGTCAGGGTCTCGAGGCTTGGGGTGAAGTATGAGCTGGTTCTGATTGCTGCTCCACGTTTACTCGGCTCTGCACTGAACTGTGGGACTTTACCATTTCAACGCTATTTGCGGCTGCTGTCTGCATGATGTTTTGTTTTTCATTGCACGTTGGGTACTCAACTCGACCGTCTTTTTTATGGATTATACTTTTATTTTTTATGGGCATGATGTGGTGTTGGACAGTCTTTTTATTTATATATGTGTGGTTTGTTCTTGGGTTTCTTTGTTTCGTGGCTGCCTGTTGGGAGATAAATCTCAAAGTTCTATATGTGTACATACTTTGATAATAAATGTACTTTGAACTTTGAACCACCACCCCGGCAGCACATTCCAGTTGCCCAACAATTGTTAGATTCAGAAAAATACTCATTCCCGACATTTAATCAAGGTTCAACTGGATTTTGGCACAGAAGCTCCAACTAAATTAGGACAAGGATTTGATCATCCACTCAGTGTCACAAAGCAAATGTAGAGAGACAGGGCAGGAGAGGGTTAAACACAATTTAAATATCTCTCTATACCAGGAGTTCACAACCTGGGGTCCATAGACCCCTCAGTAAATGGTGAGGCTCCATGGCATAAAAAAGGGTCTGGAACCCCTGCTCAACACTATCCCATCAAATACTTCCAGAGCAGTGACTACATGGAGTAAATACAGAGTAACACTGCCTCTGTGTTGTCCCATCAAACATATCCTGAGCAGGGATATCATGGGTTAAATACATGGTAAATCTCCCTCTGCAGTGTGCCACAAACACATCTGAGGCAGAGACATCATGGGGTAAGTACAGAATGGATCTCCCTTCACATTGGACCACGAGACATAGGAGCAGAATTTGGCCATCCAGGTCATTGAGTCTGCTCCACCATTCCATCATGGCTGAATCTGGAATCCACTCAACTCCATACAACTGCCTTCTTGCCATATCATTTGATGTCCTGACCTATCAGAAAACTATCAACTTCCGCCTTAAATATACCCACAGACTAGGTGTCAGATTCACCACTCATTGGCTAAAAAATTCCTTCTTACCTCTGTTTTAAAAGGTTGCCCCTCAATCTTGAGGCTGTGTCCACTCGTTCTGGACTCCCCCACTATTGGAAACATCCTCTCCGCATCCACCTTATCTAGTCCTTTCAACGCTCAGTAGGTTTCAATGAGATCCCTTCTTATTCTTCTAAATTCTAGTGAGTACAGGCCCAAAGCTGCCAGAAGCTCCTCATATGTTAACCCCTTCATTCCTGGAATTATCCCCGTGAAGCTCCTCTGGTCTCTCTCCAATGACAACACACCCTTTGTGAGATATGGGGCCCAAAACTGTTGATAATACTCCAAGGGCAGCCTGACTAGTGTCATTAAGCATCAGCATTATCTCCTTGCTTTTATATTCTATTACCCTTGAAATAATTAGAATCAGTATCGGGTTTATTATCACCGGCATGTGTCGTTAAATTTGTTAACTTAGCAGCAGCAGTTCAATGCAATACATAATATAGAAGGAATACAATAATAAATAAATAAGTAAACCAATTACAGTATACGTATATTGGATAGATTAAAAATTGTGCAAAAACCATAAATAATATATATTTAAAAAGTGAAGTAGTGTTCATGGGTTCATTGTCCATTTAGGAATCGGATGGCAAAGGTGAAGAAGTTGTTTCTGAGTCACTGAGTATGTGCCTTCAGGCTTCTGTACCTCCTAACTGATAGTGCCCTGGGTGCTGGAGGTCCTTAATAATGGACGCTGCTTTTCTGAGACACTGCTCCTTGGAGAGGTCCTGGGTACTTTGTAGGCTAGTACCTAAAATGGAGCCGACTAAATTTACAACCCTCTGCAGCTTCTTTCAGTCCTGTGCAGTAACCCTCCCATACCAGACAGTGATGCAGCCTGTCAGAATGCTCTCCATGGTGCAACTATAGGGGTTTTTGAGTGTATTTGTTGACATACCAAATCTCTTCAAACTCTTAATGAAGTATAGTTACTGTCTTGCCTTTTTTATAACTGCATCAATATGTTGGGACCAGGTTAGGTCATCAGAGATCTTGATACTCAGGAACTTGAAACTGCTCACTCTGTCCACTTGTGATCCCTCTATGTGGATTGTGTATTCCTTCATCTTACCCTTCGTGAAGTCCACAATCATATTTTTAGTCTTGCTGACGTTGAGTGCAAAGTTGTTGCTGTGACACTACTCCACTAGATGGCATATCTTGCTCCTGTATGCCCTCTTGTCTCCACCTGAGATTCTACCAACAATGGCTGTATCATCAGCAAATTTATACATGGTATTTGAGCTATGCTTAGCCACACAGTCATGGGTATAAAGAGAGTAGCGGAGTGGGCTAAGCACACACTCCTGAGGTGCACAAGTGATGATTGTCAACAAGGAGGAGATATTATTACCAATCCACACAGATTGTGGTCTTCTGGTTAAGAAGTCAAGGATCCAGTTGCAGGGGGAGGTACAGAGGCCCAGGTTCTGTAACTTTGGAATTACAGAACAACTTCTATCCTGCGCTTGTGAACTATTCCCAGAAATTTCAGCCATCTCTGTTCTGCCGTCATTCCCACCAGTATCCTCCTTCAATCCTGGCCAAGCTCCTTTCTCATTCCTCTCTAATTCCCTTTATTCCATTGCGATAGTGATACATGTGACTTATGCTTCTCCCTTTCAAATTGCTGCATTAATTCAATTATATTATGATCCCTGCCTCCTAAGTGTTCCTTTACATTAAGCTCCCTAATAGGACCTGGGTTATTACACAATACCCAATCTAAGATCGCCTTTCCCAAGTAGCCTCAAGCAGAAACTGCTCTAAAAAGCCATCTCATATGCCTTCAACAAATTCCCTCCCAATCCGACAACAATCAGATTTTCCCAATCCCCTCGCATATAGAAGTTCCCCATTACTATTGTGTCATTACCCTTATTACTTGACTTTTCTAGCTCCCTTTGCAATCTCAACCCCACATCTTGCCTACTATTTGGAGATATATATATGATTCCCATTTTTTTAAATCCCTGCAGCTTCTTAACTCCACTCACAGAGATTCAACATTCTCTGACCCTGTATCACTTCTTTCAAAAGATGTAATTCCATCTCCAACAACAGAGCTACACGACTGCCTGTGCTGTCCTGCCTGTCCTTTCGATACAAAGTTTATCTTTGATGTTAAGCTCTCAACTATTGTTTTCTTTCAAACACAACTCAGAAACCAATCACTAATGATCCCATCAAATATATCGTGGGCAGAGACAACATGAGTTATGTACAGAGTATTGACAGACAGACAGACATACTTTATTAATCCTGAGGGAAATTGGGTTTTATTACAGATGCACCAAGAATAGTGAAGAAATATGGCAATATAAAACCATAAATAAATAATTAAATAATAAATAGTTAATCATGCCAAGTGGGAATAAGTCCAACTCCAGCCTATTGGCTCAGGGTGTCTGACACTCCGAGGGAGGAGTTGTAAAGTTTGATGGCCACAGGTAGGAATGACTTCCTATGTCGCTCAGTGTTACATCTCGGTGGAATGAGTCTCTGGCTGAATGTACTCCTGTGCCTAACCAGTACATTATGGAGTGGATGGGAGACATTGTCCAAGATGGCATGCAACTTGGACAGCATCCTCTTTTCAGACACCACCATCAGAGAGTCCAGTTCCACCCCCACAACATCACTGGCCTTACAAATGAGTTTGTTGATTCTGTTGGTGTTTGCTACCCTCAGCCTGCTGCCCCAGCACACAACAGCAAACATGATAGCACTGGCCACCACAGACTCGTAGAACATCCTCAGCGTCGTCCGGCGGATGTTAAATCTACCTCTATGACATCCAATCAAGTACATATGAAGGGCAGATCAGAGACAGATGTGTGGGTTGTAATTCCTGGCTCAAGCTGTGAAGGAGTCTGTCCTGGGATGGGTACCAGGGTTTGGAGAGTCCACTGACAGACCTGCAGCTGATAATGCACTAAGACTCATTTGCAAGGTCCCAGATACTTTGAAATGTGGCTCACACTTCTAACTGGTGGGGAAATGGTGGAGGCTTCATCACCAGATCATGAAGATATGATCGATGACAGCTCCTCCTGCCCATAGAAACATAGAAGATAAGATGAGACCATTCAACCCTCCAAGCCTCTGCTATCAGTGTGATAATTATGGATGGTGCTCCATTTCTGAACATTTTCCTGCCCTGTCCCCAGTCAAGGATCCAGAGAGAATAGGAGACTTGGCCTGTACCTTTAACAGAATCTATTCTCACCTGATTAATCCAGCAGGGTTTGTGGGATGACAGTCCAAATATTGGCTCACATACTCCCTAACATTGGTGGAACTGACCATTGTCCTACATGGGCTCTCAATAAGTCAGTCTCCAGGGCAGGACAGGATGAACTGAGATCCTTGGGGCTTTCGGGAAGCAAGCACTTGGGTAAACCAGGTGACTGGGTGGATGTCCCTCTCGTGACACTGGATGGTCATTGCCATGTTAGTGACTTGTGTGACAGCCAGAAGCCATTCAGCCCATCTATTCCATACCAGCTCCAGCAGAGCAATCCCATCTGTCCTGTTTCCCTTCTTATTTCTCTGTTTTCTGGCAACATTCTCCCTCAGATTCCCATTAATTCCCCTTTAGCTATTTCACTCTTTACCTACTCTACGAGGTACTTTCCAGTGAGAATTAACCCTGCATATCCTTGGGATGTGAGAGGCAACTGGAACACCCAGAGGAACCTTGTGTTCACAGGAAGAACGTGCAAAGTCCACAGACAGTACCTGAGATCAAGACTAAACCTTGGTCCGCTGACTCTCACTTCCTCAGAAGCTCGAGTCTAGTCACCTCCCTCACCTCCGATTGCAGCATCTTTGCCCAGTGAACATTCACCCACTGGACCATGCACTGGCCCATGCGATCTATCCTGAACAAAACCGTGAATTCATGGCTGGTCCTTTTAGGGTGATGTCCGTTTAATCTGAAATCTGGTCCAACAACTTCAGAGGGTTGGTCCACTGATCTCCGCTCCTTCTTCAATCAGGAGAAGATGCCCAAAGGGCTGGGAAATGAATACCCTTACTGGACTCTGGGCACATTAAATTGACCCAGGACCTACTTCTGCACACAGCCGCAGAACAGGCTCCTCAGTATTCTGCTGAACTAATTAAACTAGCATTTAAATCATCTCTTCCTTTCTGCCAACACAATATCCAAATCCCTCTCTGTTTATTCATGTGCCTACCATATTACAGGCACCACCTACTTTGTGTTAAAAGCTTGCCCCACATAACTTCTTTCAACTCCTCCCCATCCCCCAGCCACACACATTAAATACATTAACAGCACACCCTCCAGTATCAGACATTTCAACCCTGGAGAAACATACCAGCTCCCTGCTCTATCTATCCCCTTCTAACCTTACGAACTTCTATCAGGCCTTCGTTCAGCCTCTCCTACTCCAAAGAAAATAACCAAAGTTTGTGCAACCTCTCCCTACCGTGCATTCCCTCCTTTTAAGGCAGCACCATGGCAAATCTCTTCTGCACCTTCTACAAAGCCTCATATCAGTCCCAGACTAGAGCGACCAGAACTGAATGCAATACTCCAGTTGCAGCCTAACCAGAACTTTATAAAGCTGGTAAACTGATCAGTTGATTTATTAATGCCACATTAACTGAGCTCCAACAAAAAACTTTATTATGCACATCATTCCTACAGATAATTTCATTACAACAGTGCATTGAGGTAGTAGGAGGAAAAACAATAACAGATTGCAGAATTAAGTGTTACAGTTACAAAGAGACTGCAGGCAGACAAGAGAGTGCAAGGTCAAATTAGGTTGATTGTCATATCAAGACTCCATGTTATCATTGGGTAATATAATTTCCTTAATCTTAAACTCAATTCCTCAAAGACAAGGCAAGCATACCAATTGCCTTCTTTATCACCCCATTAAACTCTGCATTCACTTTCAGGGTACAATAGATTTGGATCCCAAGTGCAATGCTTCATACTTGGCTGCATTAAACTGCACCTGAAATCATCCTGTCCATATCTGCAACTCTTCAATAGTTTGTTGCCTTTTGCACATTGGTTATTTGTCTATCTTGTTTTGTGTGTTTCTTTGTATTCACTGTTAATGCCCATAAGAAAATGAATCTCAGGATTGTATATGGTGAGATATATGTACATTGATAATAAATTTACTTTGGATTTGAACTTTGAACATTGATTTATATTTTGCTGTATCGTTTGGCAATCACTATCCCGTCCATGTTTTCACTAAAGTCAGTTCTATGAGGCACAAACAACTGAGCTCCAAGCATTGATCCCTGTGGAATACCACTGGTCACAGACCTCCAGTCAGAATAACACCCCTCTACCACTACTTTCTGTCTTCTATAATTAAGTCAACTTTGAATCCAATTTACAAACTCTTTATCAATCCCGTGTGCCTTAATCTTCTGGATCAGCCTACGTAGAACATAGAAATCTCCAGCACATTACAGGCTTTTTGGCCCACAATGTAGTGCTGACTATGTAACCTACTCCAGAAACTCCCTAGAAAATCCTTACCACATGGACCCCTATTTCCTAAGCTCCATGTACCTATCTAAGAGTCTCTTAAACGACCCTATTGTATCCACCTCTACCACCATCACTAGCGGTGCATTCCATGCACCCACCACTCTCTGTGTGAAGAACTAGCCTCTGACATACCCCTGTACCTACTTCTAAGCACCTTAAAACTATGCCCCCCACGTTAGCCATCTCAGCCCTGGAAAAAAAAGCCTCTGGCGATCTACGCGATCAATACCTCTCATCATCTTATACACCTCTATCAGGTCACCTCTCAACCTCTGTTGCTCCAAAGATGGACAAACAACCAACGTGCAAAAGAAAAAAAGCTCTGCAAATACAAAACAATAAACAAACAAACAAACAAACAAATAAATAAATATATTGAGAAAATGAGTTCTTCTTATTACTCTGGTGCTTTTTATCTCTAACTGACGACATGTCATTAGCTGTCTCAACTTTAGCACTCCTCTCTCTTATTTGAACCTCATGCAATTTGAGCATACTGCCCTCCACTCTCTCCACCCTAATCACAACTTTTCCATCAAACCTGCTGAAAAAAGTGGGTACTATTGTAGAATTAGAAATGGAAAAGAGTGGACAAGGAACAGAAATAGGATGAGGAAAGTTAAGGGAGAAGGGGAAGAAGAGGAGAGGGAGACAGGAGGGAAAGGGGAAATAGAAGTGAGAGACAGTAGAGAGAAAAGTGAAATAGAGGGAAGGGAAAAGAGTGGACCAGGGATAAAACGAGAAATATTCCAGAATTAACACTTACCCAGAAGAGGCAGGCAGCTACTCAAGTTGCCGAGACCCATTCTCTGCACACCTCGCCCTTTCTAATGTCAGCTGTCACTGTGAGCTCTGGGTTTTATACTCTGTATAATCTCACCATCATACTGACTTATCAATAGAGAAAGAAATGAAACTCCCTTCCTGAAAACATTTAAAGGCAATAGTCCTGATGAAAGTCTCAGCACGCAATGTCATCTCATTATTCCCCTACATAGATGCTGCCTGACCTGCTGAGTTCCTTATGCCTTTTCTGTGTGTTGGACTGGATTTTCAACATCTGCAGAAGCTCTTGTGTAAAACTGAAAAGACTCATATTTGTTGGGCATCATGAGGTTGTGTCCCAACTATCATTTCAATAAGGGGCCAAATGTCTTTGGTGACAGACCAAATCTCCTCAAACTCCAATGAATATAGCCACTGTCCTTCCTTCTTTGTAGCTGCATTGGTATGTTGGGTCCAGGACAGATCCTCAGAGACATTGACACCCAGGAACTTTAAATTATTCACTCTTCCCATTTCTGATCCCTCAATGACAACTTGTGTGTGTTCCCTCATCTTACCCTTTCTCAAGTCCACAATCAGCTCTTTGGTCTTACTGACATTGAGTGCAAGGTTGCTGCTGTGACACCACTCGTTGCTGATAAATCTTACTCCTTGTCTTCTTGTCACCATCTGAAATTCTGTCAACAATAGTTCTATCGTCAGCACATTCACAGCTGGTATTTGAGGTATGCCCAGCTACACAGTCATGGGTGTAGTGAGAGTAGACCAGTGGGCTAAGCATTCATCCCTGAGGTGTGCCAGTGCTGATTGTCAGCGAGTTGGAGATGTTATTTCCAATCTCAACAGATCGTGATCTTCCAGTTAGGAAGCTGAGGATCTAATTGCAGAGGGAGATACAGAGGCTCGGGATCTGGAGATTTTCAATCAGAACTGTGGGAATGATTGTGTTAAGTGCTGAGCTGTAGTCAATAAAGAGCATCCTGACACAGGTATTTGTATTGTCCAGTAAGTGCAAGGCTGCATGAGGAGCCAATAAGATTGCAACTGCCGTAGACCTATTGTGACGATAGGCAAATTGCTCTAGGTCCAGATTCTTGCTGAGATAGGAGTTAATTGTAGTCATAACTAACCACTCAAAGCACTTCATCACCATACATGTGAGTGCTTCTGCACGATAGTCATTAAGGCAGCTCACCTGCTTTTCTTGGCCACCGGTATTATTGCTGCCCTTTTGAAGCAGGTAGAAACTCCCACTGTAGTAACGAAGGATTGAAAACCCCTCCCAATCAGTCCAAGATCCTTCATCAGGTCTGGAAATGAAGGGGGAAGAAGCCAGGATAAGGAGATGGGGGAGGGGAGGAGTACAAGCTGTCAGGTGATAGGTGAGACCAGGTGAAGGGGGGAAAGGTGAGTTTGTGGGGGAGGAGTGATATTGGAGGAGGTAAAGAACTGGTAAAGGTAAAACCATGGAAGAAAGGGAAGAGGGAGTGGAACCAAAAGGGAGTGATGAGTAGGTGAGGAGAAAGGTCAGGAGGGTAACCAGAATGGAAAAATAGAGAAGGAGGGAGGAGAAGCAAGAAGAGGGAGAAAGATAACTTCCTGTATAACTTCTATGAAGGTTCCCAGTCATCCAGGTCATTGTATATCAAATGTAGTAAATCAAGGCAACTGGACTTGTTGTGTTGTCTTGAAGACGTTTCACCACTCATCCGAGGGGCTTCTTCAGTTCTAATCCATGATGGGTAGTTTTCCGGCTTATAAACTCTGTGATTTGTTAGGACTGCATTGTAAGTAACTGATAGGTGGTGTTGTACCTCACCCTGTCTGTTCAGGGATGGGTTTTCCAGTTTGACAACGATCTGTGCCGTTTGCAATCCATTGGATAGAATATACAATGTTGCTCTGTTTAGGCTTGGGTGTAGGATCCTCAGTGTGGAAACACAGGGATTTTGTGCTTTTTGAAATAAACAGATCGATATTGTATAGGCTATCCCAATGCAATGAGAACTGCTCAGATCTGCATATTGGTGAGGCAAAACAACCACCACAAACAGATGGCCCAACATAGGAAGTCTCGACTTCAGGTCAAGACTCAGCTGTATATCTACACCTAAAGGACAAGGGACACTCCTTCAATGATAACAATGTGCACGTTTTGTACAGGGAGGACAGGTGGTTTGTAAGAGGTGTTAAAGAAGCCGTCTTCGTCAAATTGGAAAACCCATCGCTGAACAGAGACAGTGGGGTATGACACCACCTATAAGTTACCTACAATGCAGTCCTAATACCACCCCTAATCCACCCCCCGCGCCTCTACAAAAGTTCACATCTCTATTCATTTAAATAACTTAGAGTTTATAAGCCAAAAAACTACCCACCATGGATGGGAATTGAAGAAACTTCTCGGATGAGTGGAGAAATATGTTATAGACAACACAGCAAGTCCAGTTGCCTTGCTTTACTACTGTTTGATAGGTAATTTCCTATAATTCCCCCTTTCCTTTCCTTTTGTACCATTCCCTCATCACCTCCCTCTAGTCCCCCATCCTCCTTCCCTTTCTTCCAAGGTCCACTGTCCTCTCCAATCAGATTCCTTCATCTTCTCAGCCCTTTACCTCTTCCACCTATTCCCCCACCTATCTTCATACTACTCACCTACTCACCTTCCCCTTCACCTGGTCTCACCTATCACCTGCCAGCTTTTTTCCCTTCCCCTCCCCATCTTCTGATTCTGGCGTATGCCTCTTTCCTTTACAGTGCAGAAGTGGGTCTCAACTCAAAATATCGACTGTCTATTCCCCTCCATAGATGATACGTGACCCGTTGAGTTTCAGTCGAGTTCCAGCTGCTGGAACAATTCAGACTGTGGGACGAGCCTCCAAATGGAAGTCCTGAATGAGTTTTATTTGTTTCATTTTGATTTTTTGTTATTCTCATTGGAGTTAAGAGAGGCGGGATCGTGCAGGCGTGTGACGTCGGGCAGTGAAGCGGGGAAGATTTAAAAAGGACACAGCCTTAAACAGCGGGCAGCGTCGTTTGCAGGCAGAGGGTTGAGCCGGGAGCAGAATGAAGGCTTAGGGGCTTTGGCTCAACGGGCTTGGGCGGAAACAGGCGAAGCAAGGCAGGTTTAAGTTTCAGTTTTTCCTGTTATTTGTGGAAAGGGGAAGTATGAGTGTGAGGGCAGCTTGTTGTTCTTGGTGTCAGATGTGGGAGGTCCTGGAGTCTCCTAGCCTCCCGGACGTCCACATCTGCGCCAGGTGCGCTGATCTGCAGCTCCTAAGGGACCGTGTTAGGGAACTGGAGCTGCAGCTCGATGACCTTCGCCTAGTCAAGGAGAGTGAGGAGGTGATAGAGAGGAGTTTCAGGCAGGTGGTCACACCAGGGCCACGGGAGGCAGACAGGTGTGTCACGGTTAGGAGGGGGAAAGGGAAGAGTCAGGTACTAGAGAGTACCCCAGTGGCTGTACCCCTTGACAGTAAGTACTCCTGTTTGTGTACTGTTGGGGGGGACAGCCTACCTGGGGGAAGCAAAAGTGGCCATGCCTCTGGCACAGAGTCCAGCCCTGTAGCTCAGAAGGGTAGGGAAAGGAAGGAAGAGGAAAGCAGTAGTAACAGGGGACTCGATAGTTAGGGGGTCAGATAGGCGATTCTGTGGACGCAATCAGGAGACCCGGATGGTAGTTTGCCTCCCTGGTGCCAGGGTCCGGTATGTTTCTGATTGCACCCAAGATATCCTGAAGTGGGAGGGTGAGGAGCCAGAGGTAATTGTACATATAGGTACCAATGACATAGGTAGGAAAAGGGTAGAGGTCCTGAAAGGAGAATATAGGGAGTTAGGAAGGCAGTTGAGAAGAAGGACCTCAAAGGTAGTAATCTCGGGATTACTGCCTGTGCCACGTGACAGTGAGAGTAAGAATGGAATGAGGTGGAGGATAAATGTGTGGCTGAGGGATTGGAGCAGGGTGCAGCAATTCAAGTTCCTGGGTCATTGGGACCTCTTTTGGGGCAGATGTGACCTGTACAAAAAGGACGGGATACACTTGAATCCTAGGGGAACCAATATCCTGGTGGAAAGGTTTAATAGAGCTGTTAGGGAGGGTTTAAACTAATTTGACAGGGGGATGGAAACCAGAATGGTGGGGCAGAGGAGAGGGAAAACAGAAATAGATCTAAGGTAGTGAGCAGTAAGGATGTCAGGAAGGACAGGCAGGTGATGGAGTAAATTTGCAGCCATTGGGATGAGTTACAGTGCAATAAAGTTGCAGTGCAATCAATGCAAAAAATACAAAATACTGGACTTAAGGTGTTATATTTAAATGCACGCAGCATAAGGAATAAAGTGGATAATCTTGTTGTAGAGTTACAGATTGGCAGGTATGATATTGTGGCCGTCACTGAGACGTGGCTAAAGGATGCAGGTCTCTGGGAGCTGAACGTCCAAGGATACACGATGTATCGGAAGGACAGGCAGGTAGGTAGAGGGGGTGGCGTGGATTTAATGGTAAGAAATTATACTAACTCATTAGAAAGAGTTGACATAGGATTGGAAGGTATAGAATCTTTATGGGTTGAGCTAAGAAATCGCAGGGGTAAAAGGACCCTGATGGCAGTTATCTACAGGGCTCCAAACAGCTGCAGTGATGTGGACTACAAATTACAACAGGAAATAGAAAAGGCTTGCCAGAAGGGCAGTGTTATGATAATTGTAGGGGATTTTAACATGCGAGTGGATTGGGAAAATCAGGTTGGCACTGGATCTCAAGAGAGAGAATTTGTAGAATGCCTACGAGATGGCTTTTTAGAACAGCTTGTTGTTGAGCCCACTAGGGGATCGGCTGTACTGGATTGGGTATTGTGTAATGAACCAGAGGTGATTAGAGAGATGGAAGTGAAGGAACCCTTAGGAGGCAGTGATCACAACATGATTAAGTTCACTGTGAAATTTGAGAAAGAGAAGTCGAAATCTGATGTGTCGGTATTTCAGTGGAGTAAAGGAAATTACAGTGGCATGAGAGAGGAACTAGCCAAGGTTGACTGGAAAGGGACACTAGCGGGAAGGATGGCAGAGCAGCAGTGGCTGGAGTTTATGCGAGAAGTGAGGAAGGTGCAAGACAGGTATATTCCAAAGAAGAAGAAATTTTTGAATAGAAAAAGGATGCAACCGTGGCTGACAAGAGCAGTCAAAGCCAAAGTAAAAGTAAAGCAGAGGGCATACTAGGAAGCAAAAAATAGTGGGAAGACAGAGGATTGGGAAGTTTTTAAAAGCTTACAAAAGGAAACTAAAAAGGTCTGTTGCAAGGACGTGGCGGTGGAATGAACCCAAGTGCTGAACACGGGCGCGGAGGCCGAGGAGGGAGACGCTGCCGTCGTAGCGAGCGTGGGATGGGTTCCAAGGGGTGTTTTACCCAGAGTCTTGGTCTTGGTAGATAATTCAGGAACAAGGTTTGACTTAGAACGGATAGTCCTAAACACCATGGAGCGAGGTTACTCGTACACGAGTCAGACAGACAGACATACTTTATTGATCCGGAGGGAAATTTGGTTTTGCTACAGTCGCACCAACCAAGAATAGTGTAGAAATATAGCAATATAAAACCATAAATAATTAAATAATAATAGGTAAATTATGCCAAGTGGAAATAAGTCCAGGACCAGCCTATTGGCTCAGGGTGTCTGACACTCCGAGGGAGGAGTTGTAAAGTTTGGTGGCCACAGGCAGGAATGACTTCCTATGACGCTCAGTGTTGCATCTCAGTGGAATGAGTCTCTGGTTGAATGTACTCCTGTGCCTAACCAGTATATTATGGAGTGGATGGGAGACATTGTCCAAGATGGCATGCAACTTGGACAGCATCCTCTCTTCAGACACCACCGTCGGAGAGTTCAGTTCCACCTCCACATCACTGGCCTTATGAATGAGTGTGTTGATTCTGTTGGTGTCTGCTACCATCAGCCTGTTGCCCCAGCACACAACAGCAAACATGATAGCACTAGCCACCACAGACTCGTAGAACATCCTCAGCATTGTCCGGCAGATGCTAAAGGACCTCAGTCTCCTCAAGAAGTGGAGACGGCTCTGACCCTTCTTGTAGACAGCCTCAGTGTTCTTTGACCTGTCCAGTTTATTGTCAATTCGTCGACCAACGAACTGGCACCTTTTAGTAGTGGTTACAGGACTCTTATACTATTGGTGGAATGCAGGTGTTCGTAATTATTGGAACCTGGGAATAGATTGGGAACTAAACGAGGTGTTAAAGGCCCAATTCCTGAGTAAGACAACCAGGTGCCAGAAGGGACCATGACAAGGTCATTAAGAGGGAAAAGATGAACTATGAAAGTAGGCTGACAAATAGTATCAAAGAGGATACTAAAAGCTTTTTCCAGTATATAAAGAGTAAAAGGCAGGTGAGAGTAGATACAGGACCGATAGAAAATGATGCTAGAGAAATTGTAATGGGAGATAAGGAGATGGCGGAAGAACTGAACGAGTATTTTGCATCAGTCTTCACTGAGGAAGACATCAGCAATATACTGGACATTCAAGGGTGTCGGGGAAGAGAAATATGCACAGTCACAATTACGACAGAGAAAGTACTCAGGAAGCTGAATAGTCCAAGGGTAGATAAATCCCCTGGACCAAATGGAATGCACCTTCGTGTTCTGAAGGAAACAGCAGTGGAAATTGCAGAGGCATTAGCAATGATCTTTCAAAAGTCGATAGATTCTGGCATGGTTTGGAGGACTGGAAGATTGAAAATGTCACTCCGCTATTTAAGAAGGGGGCAAGGAAGCAAAAAGGAAATTATAGACCTGTTAGCTGACATCAGTGGTTGGGAAGTTGTTAGAGTTGATTGTCAAGGATGAGGTTACGGAGTACCTGGAGGCATATGACAAGATAGGCAGAACTCAGCATGGTTTCCTTAAAGGAAAATCCTGCCGGACAAACCTAGTGCAATTTTTTGAGGAAATTACAAGTAGGCTAGACAAGGGAGATGCAGTGGATGTTGTGTATTTGGATTTTCAGAAGGCCTTTGACAAGGTGCCGCACATGAGGCTGCTAAACAAGATAAGAGACCATGGAATTATGGGAAAGTTACATACATGGATAGACTGTTAGTTGATTGGCGGGAAACAGAGAGTGGGAATAAAGTGATCCCATTATGGTTGTCTGCCGGTTACCAGTGGTGTTCCACAGGGGTCCATGTTGGGGCCGCTTCTTTTTACGTTGTATATCAACGATTTGGATTATGGAATAGATGGCTTTGTGGCTAAATTTGCTGATGATACAAAGATAGGTGGAGGGGCTGGTAGTGCTGAGGAAACAGAGAGTCTGCAGAGAGACTTGGATAGATTGGGGGAATGGGCAAAGAAGTGGCAAATGAATTACAATGTCGGAAAGTGTACGGTCATGCACTTTGGTAGATGAAATAAATGGGCAGACTATTATTTAAATGGGGAGAGAATTCAAAGTTCTGAGATGCAACGAGACTTGGGAGTCCTCGTGGAGGATACCCTTAAGGTTAACCTTCAGGTTGAGTCAGTGGTGAAGAAGGCAAATGCAATGTTGGCATTCATTTCGAGAGGAATAGAGTATAGGAGCAGGGATGTGATGTTGAGGCTCTATAAGGCACTGGTAAGACCTCACTTGGAATACTGCATGCTGTTTTGGGCTCCTTATTTAAGAAAGGATGTGCTGACATTGGAGAGGGTTCAGAGAAGATTCACTAGAATGATTCCAGGAATCATTAACATATGAGGAACGTTTGACCGCTCTTGGACTGTATTCCTTGGAGTTTAGAAGAATGAGGGGGGACCTCATGGAAACATTTTGAATGTTGAAAGGCATGGACAGAGTGGATGTGGCAAAGTTGTTTCCCATGGTGGGGGAGTCTAGTATGAGAGGACATGACTTGAGGATTGCAGGGTGCCCATTCAGAACAGAGATGCGAAAGAAATTTTGTTAGCCAGAGGGTGGTGAATCTATGGAATTTCTTGCCACGGGTGGCAGTGGGGGCCAAGTCATTGGGTGTATTTAAGGCAGAGATTGATAGGTATCTGAGTAGTCAGGGCATCAAAGGTTATGGTGAGAAGGCGGGGGAATGAGACTAAAGGGGAGATTGGATCAGCTCATGATGAAATGGCGGAGCAGACTCGATGGGCCAAATGGCCTACTTCTGCTCCTTTGTCTTATGGTCTTATGGTTTTACTAACATTTGGTCTTCTGCAGTTATAGTGACCATAACATTGAGGGCTTATCAAGAAAACACAATTAACGTCCTTTAACAAATGAAGGTTACTGTCACCGCCCAGTCCAAACGACATACAGTAAGTGATTACAGGAACTGGGCTCAAGGCTTGGGCTGATGTTTAGACCAGCCCTGGGCAGTGAGAATGCACAATGCAGTGTGAATGGGGAGAGAGAACATTAGAGTACTGAGGAAACAACTTTAACAGCATCCACATCTCCCGCTGACTGCTCCTACTACTCAGCTGCAAAATGCTGAGTATTACAGGATAACAAAGAGCTGCAGCTGGCTGGAGAATGACTGCATTCAGCCCAGGAAGTGCCGCTCTCACACTGTTAGCTGCTCACAGTTTTGTTATCACTCAGGAAACTACAAATATGCTACAACAACCACATATGGGGTTGGGGGTGGTGGAGAAAATTTGCAGCCTGCGTTTTGTCTCTGGGGACAGCAAGGAGCGATGATGTGTTGGATCGATCTTGTTTATAGTTTTTGCCCGATCACCTACACTCAGTGGCCACTTTATTAGTTCCTTCCTGTATCCAATAAAGTGGCCACGAAATGTATGTTCATGGTCTTCTGCTGCAGTGGCAGACCCACTTCACATTCAACGTGTTGTACATTCAGAGATGCTCTTCTGTGGAGCAGTGTTGCAATGCATAGTTATTTGAATTACTGTTGCCTTATGGTCTTCTTAGACCATAAGACATGGGAGCAGAATTAGGCCATTCAGCCTATTGAGTCTGCTCCGCCATGCCATCATGGCTGATCCCAGATCCTACTCAACCCCATATATCTGCCTTCTCGCCATATCATTTGATGCCCTGACCAATCAGGAAACAATCTCTGCCTTAAATATACTCACAGACTTGCCCCTGCCCACCGCAGTTTCTAGCAGAGCATTCCACAGATTCACTACTCAAAAGATTAAAAAATTCCTGCTTACCTATTTTCTAAAAGGGTCACCCCACAACTTTGAGGCTGTGCCCTCCAGTTCGCCTTCTTCAGTCAGCAACTCCTCCCCCACTGAAGGAATTACAGGATGTTTGACCATGAGTCTCTCAGGCTCCATCTGGCTGACTGCCATTTTCATTTCCTTCTAGAGGGTCGCCATTTCACAACATTCATTGACCACAAACACCTTGGGCACACGATAGTCAAAATATCAGACCTTTGATCTGTATAGCAGCAATGTCTTCAGGCCTACCTATCAGTGTTCTCAACAGACATCAGATATAAGGGGGAAAATAATGTCACAACTGATTGCCTCTCGTGGGGAGCCACTGAGGCCATACACATAGGGATTGACTATGCCAGCATGGCAGCCGACCAAGTTACTGACCCAGAGGCCCAGGCTTACCAAACAACAGTCACAGGCCTGCGGTTTGCTGACATTAGGTTCGGGGAAGCTGGGGCTTCTCTCCTGTACAATATCTCACCAGTCACCCTCGCCCCACAGTGCCCACAGACTGGAGATGGACTGTTTTTGACTCCATACATGGCCTCTCAGTTTATGTGGCACGGCATTAGGAAGGACATACATGATTGGACTGCAGCCTGTAGGGAACGCCAGTGGGCAAAAATTAACCATCACGTTCAAGTGCCTTTGGCATCGTCTGAGATTCCTGAGCAACATTTGACCATGTCAATGTGGACCTTGTTGGTCCTCTTTCCCCATCCCGTAGTTTTACATCCCTCCTTACCATGGTGGATCGTACCACGAGGTAGACAGGGGTCGTCTCTCCAGCATCGACAACGGCCACCGACGTGGCTCAGGCGTTTGTCGGCCCCTGGGTTGCTCAGTTTGGTAAATGTCTGATATTTCCTCTGACCTCTATCGGCAATTCATATCAAACCACTGGGCTGCAATGACCCAGAATCTTGGGGTGAGGGTACATCACACTCTGGCAAATCACATGCAGTCTAATGGCCTTTCCGAGCAGTTTCACCACTCCTCAAAGGCTGCTCTGAGGGCTTCCCCAGTGGGTGAGTGTTGGGCTGATCATCTCCCGTAGGTCCTGCTGGGGTTCAGAACAGCCCTCAAAGAGAAGTTGCAGTCGTCCACAGCTAAATTGGTATACGGGCAGCCATTACAAGTGCCAGGTGATTTTATTCCTGACACCGTGACTGCCTGGCCGGCCTCTCAACAGCATTCCACCCTCCTCAGTAAATTCAATTCCTTTGTACCTATTCCTTCCTCCCCTCCTGGTGTCCAGCACTCTTGGATTCCTGTTGACCTGCATTCCATCTCATTTGTTTTTGTCCTCCATGACGCACACCAACATCTTCTGAGACCTCCTTACAATGGCCCATTCCGAGGCCCCCTTGCGATGCTCAACACACCAATTAGTTTGATCTTAGAGTAGGTTAAAGGGTCAGCACAACATTGTGGGATGAAGGGCCTGTACTATGTTGTATTCTTCTATGTTCTAATCTATTTGAAGGTGCTCAAGTATTTCCAGCATTTAGCAATTTTACTGAGCCTCATGGCTAAGGTCTTGATCACAATGTAATGGACAGACCTGATTCACTGGTGTATGGTCCTGTGCAACCGGTGCTGTTGTTGGTGTAGGTGGAATGGTTTCAGGGACGTAGACAGAAAAACCTGTGTTTTAATGAGGAATATTTCAGGGAAGTGGTTTATTACAGAATAAAGTTTGATTGCCAAGTTTCACAAAGTTCCTGTGGATATCCTGTCTGTCCCACCCTCACGTCCTTCAAGAGGGCAAGGGGGTGAACCGGTTATAAAGGGATATAAGAGATTTTGAACTGGTTGCATCACTGTCTGGTTTGGGGGGACACTGTACAGCATTGGAAAAAGCTGCAGAAGGTTCATACTCAACCAGGTCTATCATCAGAATCAGAATCAGGTTTATTATCACCGCATGTGATGTGAAATTTGTTAACATAGCAGCAGCAGTTCAAAGCAATACATAATATAGAAGAGAAAAAGTAATAAATAAAATTTAAAAAATAATAATAAATAAGTAAATCAATTACAGTATATGTAAATTGAATAGCTTAAAAAAGTGCAAAAAGCAAAAATACTGTATATTAAAATAAATGAGTTAGTGGGGAAGAAACTGTTCCTGAATTGCTAAGTGTGTGCCTTCAGGCTTCTGCGCCTCCTATCTGATGGTAACAGTGAGAAAAGGGCATGCCCTAGGTGCTGGAGGTCCTTAATAATGGACGCTGCCCTTCTGAGACACCGCACCTTGAAGATGTCCGGGGTGCTTTGTAGGCTAGTACTCAAGATGGAGCCGAATAAATTTACAACCCTCTGCAGCTTCTTTTGGTCCTGTGACGTAGCCCACCCCCAATACCAGACAGTGATGCAGCCTGTTAGAATGCTCTCCATGGTACATCTATGAAAGTTTTTGAATGTATTTGTTGACATGCCAGATCTCTTCAAACTCCTAATGAAGTATAGCTGCTGTCTTGCCTTCTTTATAACTACATCAATATGTTGGGACCAGGTTAGGTCTGGTCTGACACCCAGGAACTTGAAACTGCTCACTCTCTCCACTTCTGTTCCCTCTATGTGGATTGGTATGTGCTCCTTCGTCTTACTGACGTTGAGTGCCAGGTTGTTGCTGCAGCACCACTCCACTAGTTGGCATTTATCACGTCCTCTTGTCACCACCTGAGATTCTACCAACAATGTTGTATCATCAGCAAATTTATAGATGGGTATTTGAGCTATGCCTAGCCACAGAGTCATGCATGTATAGAGAGTGGAGCAGTGGGCTAAGCACACACCCCAGATGTGCACCAGTGTTGATCGTCAGTGAGGAAGAGATGTTATCACCAATCCGCACAGACTGTGGTCTTCTGGTTAGGAAGTCGAGGATCCAATTGCAGAGGGAGCTACAGAGGTCCAAGTTCTATAATATCTCAATAAGGATTGTGGGAATAACAGCATATAATGCTGAGCTATAATCGATGAACAGCATCGTGACATTGGTGTTCGTGTTGTCCAGGTGGTATAAAGCCGTGTGGAGAGCCATTGAGACTGCGTCTGCCGTTGTCCTATTGTGGCGACAGGCAAATTGAAATGTCCAGGTCCTCGCTGAGGCAGGAGTTCAGTCTAGTCATGACCAACCTTTCAAAGCATTTCATCACTGTCACTGTCAGTACTATCCTCCCCAGTATCGAGGACAACTTCAAAAGATGATGCCTCAAGAAGGCGGCATTTATCATTGGGGACCCCATCGCTCAGGAACAGCTTTGTCTTCTCTGCTTTGAATTTCTGAACAGGCAATCATCCCATGAACACCACCTCAGTATATTTGTTCAGATTGATTATTGTAATTTACAGTTTTTAATGGATTGCACTGTAATGCTGCTGAAAAACAGCAAATTGCATGACATAGGCCAGCGATATTAAACCTAATTCTGATTCTGAATAAAGGACAGCTTGAAGAATTGTGCAGGGACACACACACACACACACTCACACACACACACACACACACGCACATACACACACACACACACACACACACACACACACACACACACACACACACACACACACACACACACACACACACACACACACACACACACACACTAAAGATTAAATAGATAAGAAACATGAGAAAATCTGCAGTTGCTGGAAATCCAAAGCAACACACACAAAATGCAGGAGGAACTCAGCAGGCCAGGAAGCATCTCTGGAAACGAGTAAACAGTTGACGTTTTGGGCCGAGACCTTCCCCTCCCCCAACTTCTCATTCTGAATTCTTGCCTTTGTTTCTAGTCCTGATGATTCTGGCTGGTCTGCTGAGTTCCTCCAGCATTTTGTGTGTGTTGCTTTTAACAGATTAGAGCTGTGTTCTTTAGGGTTTAGAGAAATTGTAGGGATCTCATTGAAACTTACCAATTCTTATTGCTGGAGAGCCTGCATTCTGATGGGTAAGTTCACAGGAGATATATGGGAAAGGTTTTTTACACAGAGAGTTGTGGGTGATGCCGGAGGTGGTGCTGGAGGCGTATACTGTACGATAGAGGTGTTTCAGAAGCTCTCAAACAGGCAAATGAATGTGCCGAGGATGGAGGGATAGGCAGGGGTGGCACAGTAGTGTAGTGGTTAGCACAACACTTTTCAGTACAGGCGACCCAGGTTCAATTCCCGTTGCTGCCTGTAAGGGGTTTGTACATTCCTCCCGTGAGCACGTTCATTTCCTCCTGGTGCTCCAGTTTCCTCCCACAGTCCAAAGTCGTACCAGTTGGTAGGTTAATTGGTCATTGTAAATTTTCATATGATTAGACTCAGATTAAATTGGGAATTGCTGGGCCTCGAAGGGCTGGATTGGCCTATCCTACGCCGTATCTCAATAATAATAAATAAAAGAAGGGATTAGGTTAGTCAGGCATTTACTTAGTTTATCAGTTCAGTACAACATTGTGGGCTGAATGGCCTGTTCCTGTACTGTACTGTCCCTATAGTATTTTCTGCCCGTTACACCGCTGGCATTTAGGGCGGCAATGAAGTTCCTCCATCTGTCTGTGTAGAAGGTTTCTTCATTACTGTTTCTGTAACAATTGTTTTTTTACCAGTCAGGGTGGCTCGTCCAGAGCTTAACCCCCGAACATGGAGAACCAGTGGACAACTCTTCATCTGGCCTCTACCCTTTGACCTGTTTAGCACGGGTAGCCCTACGAGCACAATGTCCTGACTCCAGCCAACATTGCTCTCAGAATCACTGAGGCACACAAGCCTCCAAACCACAACCAGGCTGTGATGCTCTTGGAGGATGTTACTATCGGACTCAACAGAAATAGTGTGAAAGTGGAGGATGAGCCATGATGTGGATGAACAGAGGAGCAGATCTGAAGGGTGAGATGTCCTGTGCCTGCTCTTTATTCTTCTGACCCAGCTGATCAGAACTGGGACAGGATCGCTCAGTGGGCTTGAACTGGGAGGTGGGAATTGAAATTCCATGGTCTCTTGTGATCCACACTGTGAGAACAGGTTTCAATGGGAGAAACCAAAACTGAGATGAAGACATTATCAGATGATCAGAATTTAATGATCTTCTTCTGTAACATTTATCCAATTTTAAATGATTTTTGGATCACCCTTTCTCTATGAGACAAGTGGCTCCCAGTGTTGACTGTCCCCCGAAATCACACGTTACTGTGGCTGGAAAAGCTTCTGCCTCACATCTCCGGTGATCCAGGTTCGATCCTTACCTCAGGAACTGTGTGTGAGGAGTTTGAGTTTGTTACTGCCCCTGGTAGATCTCGCCCAGTCCGTCAGTGGTAAAGACATCGCCACCATGGAGTTCTGCCACAAGAAAGCAGCATCCATCAACAAGGACCCCCACCATCCCGGCCAGGCTCTCTTCTCATCACTACATCAGGCAGAAGGTACAGTAGCCATAAGTCCCACACCATCAGGTTCAGGAACAGTTATTACCCCTACAACTATCAGGCTCCTGAATTGGTGTGGATAACTTCACTCACCTCAACTCTGACCTGATTCCACAACCTACAGACCCACTCTTCAGAACTCAGCAACTTATGTTCTCGGTATTATTTTTATTTCTACAATTTATCCACTTTAGCACATTGGTTGTTGGTTTATATTTAAGAATAATTTTTAAAATAAATTCCATTGTATTTATCTTCCTGTAAATGCCTGTGAAAGTGAATCTCAGGGTAGTGTATGGTAACATACACATACTTTAATAACAAATTTACTTTGACATTTTTGATCATTCACTTCATCAACTTATCAGCAAAACCCTAATCACTCCCTCAGCACGACAACACCATGACCCCTTAGTGCTACAGTAAACATTTTCTCTAAACTCCTAATTGTAACATCTTGTAATTGTTTAATCTGATGCTCTATGATGCTACCCTAAACAACAAATTCCACAGCGTAAGCCAGTGATAATAAACCTGATTCTGTTTCTTTACTTTCTTGCATAGTTTGATAATTAATGTTAATTTATGTTTCTCGTGTGAGTGATATGTAACTGATGCTATGTGCCTGTGATATTAATGAAAGTCAGTTTTTCATTGTTCTCGTCCATACATGAATTGCACACATGACAATAAACTGGACTTTGATGCATTGTGCAACAGAAAATGTGTCGAACCGGTCGTCACCCATTTCAATTCTACTCCCCATTCCCATTCCGGCATGTCAGAACATGGCCTCCTCTACTGGCACAATGAGGCCACACTCATGTTGGAGGAACAACACCTTATATTCTCTCTGAGTAGCCTCCAACCTGATGGCATGAATATCAATTTCTCCAGCTTCTGGTAATTGCTTCCCCTTCTCCTTCACCATTATCCATTCCCATTTCCCTCTCTCACCTCATCTCCTGACCTGTCGATCTCCTCCCTCTGGTGCTCCTTCCCCTTCCCTTTCCTCCATGGTCTTCTGTCCTCTCCTATCAGATAGCCCCTTCTTCATTTCTTTATCTCTTCCTACAATCAACTTCCCAGTTCTTTACTTCACCCTTCCCCCTCTCCCTGAGTGTGCCCACAGGAAAAATAATCTCAGGGTCGTATGTGGTGACATGTATGTACTCTGACAGTAAATTTTACTTCTATCCCCTTCCTTTCCAGTCCTGACGAAGGCTCAGCCCGAAACATCAACTATTTATTCCGATGCATAGATGCTGCCTGACCTGCTGAGCTCCTCCAGCACATTGTGTGTATCACTCTCGATCTCCAGCATGGTGCAGGACCTCTTGTGTCTATGTGGCTAACTGGCGCCACCAACTGAGTTTTATTGATACTGCAGCACATTTTGCCATTAATTCCAATACATGAATGCTCACCAACTACAGGTAATGGAAGGAGTTTTTCTTTTATAGTTTTCTGATCTTATTATAGCTTCTATAACATTTTCTTCTTGTAAAAATGTCTAACTTGGAAATATTGTAAGAACCTGTAGAGGTTTACATTTGTTTATACAGAATGCACACACAGAGACAGACTGTCGAGCATGTGGCAGTGTTTCTCTTTCTGACAATCCACTCCCATTATCAGCCCATCATTTTGTTCCTTTATCCATCTTTCCTCTAAATTCTTCAATTCCATTAATCCCCAACTCTGAGAGTTTCCACATATAGTTCAATCGATAGGTAAAGAAGTTTATCCAAGAGGTACAGCTGTATAAATCATAGGATGTAAGAGCAGAATTATGCCATTTGGCCAATTCAATCTGCTCTGCAATTCAATAATGACTTGATTTTTAAGTCCATTCTTCCACCTTCTCCCTATTACCATTAATAGCCCTTAGCAACCAAGAGCTTAACAATCTAACAAATACACACAATGACTTGTCCTCCACAGCTACCTGTGGTAACAACTTCCACCACTGATTCACCACTCTCTGACTTCGACAGACTTCTATAGATGGGTCGTGGAGAGTATATTGGCTGGCTGCATCACAGCCTGGCACGGAAACCCCAGTGTGCTTGAACTCTCACCAGCAACCAGTCCGGATGTCAGACATTGGCGAGGAGGGGATTTCATCCAGGTCCAATGCTCGGGCAGCCTATTTGATCTTTGACCAGTGACCAATCAGAGCTTGGGATTGATGAGCAAGTACAAATTCAAGTAGGGCAGGGGAAAGTGCAGTGGCCACAGTTCAAGTGGATAGAGTTAGAGTGGTGAGGCTTTAGCTCATCAAGGCTTCAGTGAAGAGAAGGCAAGAAAAGCTCTAGGTGAAGTTTTATTTACCCTTCCTTGCTTTACATCTGCTCAGCTAGGACAGTAGAGATGCCAGGCAGGATAGGATAATGTTTGCCAAATGTATACAGGAGAGTCTCCTTCATCAATACATAGTCCTAACTAGCAGGAGTGCAATGCTAGATCTCCTATTAGGGAAGGAGACAGTACAGGTGACAGAAGATTGTGTAGAGGAACACTTTGCATCAAGTGATCACAATGACATTAGTTTCAAGGCAATAATGGAGAAGGAAAGCTCTGATCCGGGGTTGAGATTCTAAATTGGGCAAAGGCCTGTTTTGATGGTATCAGAAAGGATTTGAATGGTGTGGATTGGGACAGGCTGTTTTCGGGCAAAGGTGTGCTTGCTAAGTGGGAGGCCTTCAAAAGTGAAATGCTCCCATCTCAGTTCATCTCAATGTTAGTGAAATTCAGTGTGGAGTTTGTCCAAAAATTTAGTTTAATAGGTCATTACGCTTGGGTCAAATCATGGGATTTCTGGGCGGTGCAACTCAAAAGGTTGGAATGGGCTCTTCCACACTGTATGTCTAAATAAAATTCATAAATTAATCGAAGTTTTATAGTTACAGAGAAAGTGCAGAGCAGAGAGAGGGGTAGATTGTGAGATCGAGTTAATCCATATTGTACTAGGGGACCTGTGACTACAGGATACATGTGATTGTCAGTGATAACAATCATCAATGATGATAATTAGTTGGAGGAAGTCTCCACCTCCACCTTTTCCTTCCCCTACCTTCTTCCGACCTATTCACCTGCTGACTTCCCATGCCAATGCTCCCATCTCAGTTTACCTCAATGTTAGTGAAATTCACTCAGATCCTGCTATGGAAACAGGTCTGAAATATTGTCACTCAGGAGGTGCTGAAAATGTGTGTGGTACAGAGTGGCCGCCTTATGGTGCCACTGTCCCAGGTTCAATCATAACCTCAGAACAAGGTCAGTGTGGAGTTTGACCAAAGAGAGCCACAAAATGATAACCTCAGTGATGGACCCACCCTGACACATAATCAAACACAGACCAATGTAGAAAACAAACCAACATATAACCCACTGAAGAATGATGGTCCCACCTCCAATATATTACACACCTCTGACCGATCATAACTCCAGACCAACATATAACAGCCTGGCAATTGATGGAAACACGCCACACACCTGACCAATCATATTTCCACCTCCAAAATATACAGCACCCTGACTGTTGGTGCAGATGGGTTGGTTTGAATATCTCAGAATATGATGATGTCCAGGAATTTTCATACACAGCAGTCTGTAGATTTTACAGTAAATGACGCACGGAAACAAACAAAAAGAATCCAGTGAGCAGTACTTCTGTGGGCAAAATCCCTGTTAGCCAGAGAGAACAGAGGAGAATGACCAAACTGGTTCAAGCTGAAAAGAAGGTAACAGTAACAGCAGAATACAACACCTTCTTCCACTCTTGTACCTAATAAAACCACCAGCAAGTGTGTAACAACAGACCTGACCAATAGTGGAGAAACTGCAACATATAACCACATGCTGACCAATAACGGGCACACCTCCAACACATAACCACATGCTGCCCAATAACGGGCACACCTCCAACACATAACCACATGCTGCCCAATAACGGGCACACCTCCAACACATAACCACATGCTGACCAATAACGGGCACACCTCCAACACATAACCACATGCTGACCAATAACGGGCACACCTCCAACACATAACCACACCCCAGTGAATATATGAATGACTGCGATTGATAAACACACCCTGACTAATGATAGACACACTCCCACATATTAGCACACACTGACCATTAATGGAAACACAACCTTACACAAAACAATGATGGACTCTCACCAAACTTAACTAACTTGATTAATGATAGACCCACTGCAACATATAACCACATCTACCCAGATGATGGAGCCACACACAACATACATCTCCATGATGAATTATGGACTCAGCCACAACACAAAACCACTTCCTGACAAACGCTAGTCACACCCAACACACCTCAGAACAATGATGGACACACCGACATATAACCACACCTCTCACCAATGTAGCCAAAATGTAGCCACTACCCTGACCAATGAAGGTCTCACCCAAAACATAACCACACTACTGACCAATGATGGACACCTCCAACATTTAACCAAGTCCTGACCAATGTTGGGCCAGCCCCCAATATATAGTCGCTCCCCTGACCAATGATGGCCACACCCCAACATACAGACACACCCTAACCCATTATGGACACACTCCACCATATAACCACAATGCTGACCTATGATGGACTCACCCCCCAACAAATAATTGCACACTTGACCAATGATCTACAAGACCATAAGACATAGGAGCAGTATTAGGCTATTTGGCCCATCGAGTCTGCTCCATCATTCAATTATGGCTGATCCTTCCCCCCAACCAGCCCCATTCCACAGTCTTCTCCCCAGAACCTTTGATCCCATGTCCAATCAAGAACCTATCAAGTTCTGCCTTTAATACACCCAGTGACCTGGCCTCCACAGCTGCCTGTGGTAATACATTCCACAAATTCTCCACCCACTGGGTAAAGAAATTTATTTGCATCTCTGTTTTTAATGGAACCCCTCTATCCTGAGGCTGTGCCCTCTTGTCCTAGACTCCCCCACGATGGGAAACATCCTTTCCACATCTACTCTGTCCAGACCATGCAACTTTCGAAATGAAATAATACAGAAGAACTTGTTGTTGAGTGCCATCGAGAGACCCTACGGATAGTGTAATTGTCCATAAGGTTTTTGTGACAAGATACAGAAGGAGATTACCAGGCCTTTATTCCACGCAGACACTGCTGCTGCCCGGTTGGGACCAGATCGGATTCGAACTCAGGACCACCCATCTCAATGTCCAGTGCTTATGCCACTACACCACTGGCCAACCAATTATGAACCAATCCCAAAGATACCATTGCCAATTACAAGCACACCCACAATATATAACTACACCGCCGACTAACGATAGACACACCCGAAACTACAAACACACCCAGTGATGCACAGACCATGACCAATAATAAACAACTGCCCCAAAATCAAGCCACACCCCTGACCAATTCTGCACACACCATGACCGATAATGGAACCACCCTCAACATATAACCACACCCCTGACCAATGATGGACACACTCCCAGCATGTAACCACACCCCTGAACAATGATGGACATCCCCAACTTATAACCACACCTCTTGACCAATGATGGACATCCCCAACATATAACCACACCTCTTGACGAATGATGGACATCCCCACACTTACAATCATATCCTTTGACCAATGATGGACACACCACCAGCAGAAAACCATGCAGATTTTCACAAATATAATGACAGAGGCATTTTATGTTTAAGAAAAACTGCAGCAACGTATTTACTGAACACCAAAAACCAAATGCAAACAGCAGTAAAATACCTTTCCATAATTACGTCATAATATCAGAACAGCCTTTTCAAATGAACACCATTGGTGGTTGTGAATTAAGTGCATATCTGCCAATTACGTTGCCCTACACAGGCACTGCCCAGAATTCACTGAAACTGGAATTATGAGCCTGATCGGAGCTCGGGTGAGCAGCCTGACACAGGTCCTATGTTCCATGGGTGGAGGAACAGCAGAGGCCTCTGGTTGTGCTGACATGCTCATAGTCATATTGTAAAGCAAGGGTGTGATAGCGGTATCCTGCAAACTTTGGTGGGCCAGTTTAAGGCGATCTATCAAAATGCATTCCTATTTACCCCTCTCATCTTTGATAAATTCTTTTCTTTCAGTTCCAAAACACGGAACGGGCCATTTTAAGGAGTTGTCATGTCGGATGAAACAAATGAGTAATGTAGGTCAACAGGAATCCAAGAGTGCTGTATACCATGAGAGGGGTAGGAATATGTGAGGAATTGAACTTACTGAGGGTGGAGAGGAATGTTGCTGACAGGCTGACCAGGTGGTCGTGGCATCAGGAATAAAATCACCTGGCACTCAGAACGCCTGCCTGTATACCAATTCAGCCATGGTCAATTGCGGGTCCTCTTTTGGAGCTATTCTGAGCCCCAGCAGGACCCACAGAAGATGACCATCAAGTCAACTCAAGTCACTTTTTATTGTCATTTCGACCATAACTGCTGGTACAGTACACAATAAAAACGAGACATTTTTCAGGACCATGGTGCTACATGAAACAATACAAAAACTACACTGAACTACGTAAAACAACACAAAAACCTACACTACAGACCTACCCAGGACTGCATAAAGTGCACAAAATGGTGCAGGCATTACAATAAACAATAAACAAGACAATAGGCACAGTAGAGGGCAGTAAGTTGGGGTCAGTCCAGACTCTGGGTATTGAGGAGTCTGATGGCTTGGGGGAAAAAACTTACAAAGTCTGGTCGTGAGAGCTCGAATGCTTTGGTGCCTTTTCCTAGATGGCAGGAGGGAGAAGAGTTTGTATGAGGGGTGCGTGGGGTCCTTCATAATGCTGTTTGCTTTGTGCATGCAGCGTGTGGTGTAAATGTCCGTGATGGTGGGAAGAGAGACCCCAGTGATCTTCTCATCTGACCTCACTATCCGCTGCAGGGTCTTGCGATCCGAGATGGTGCAATTTCTGAACCAGGCAGTGATGCAGCTGCTCAGGATGCTCTCAATACAACCTCTGTAGAATGTGATGAGGATGGGGGGTGGGAGATGGACTTTTCTCAGCCTTAGCAGAAAGTAGAGACGCTGCTGGGATTTCTTTGCTATGGAGCTGGTGTTGAGGGATCAGGTGCGATTCTCTGCCAAGAAATTTGGTGCTCTTAACAATCTCTACCAAGGAGTCAATGTTCAGCGGGGTGTGGTCGCTCCATGCCCTCCTGAAGTCAACAACCATCTCTTCTGTTTTGTTCACATTCAGAGACATGTTGGCTCTGCACTGGTCTGTTAGCCGCTGTACCTCCTTTCTGTATGCTGAATCATCAGTCTTGCTGATGAGACCCACCACAGTTGTGTAATCGGCGAACTTGATGATGTGGTTCGAGCTGTGGGTTGCAGCACAGTCGTGGGTTAGCAGAGTGAACAGCAGTGGACTGAGCACACAGCCCTGGGGGCCCACGTGCTCAGCATGATGGTGTTGGAGATGCTGCTCCCGATCTGGACTGACTGAGGTCTCCCAGTCAGGAAGTCTAGGATACAGTTGCAGAGGGAGGTGTTCAGGCCCAGTAGGCTCAGTTTTCCAATCAGTTTCTGAGGGATGATTGTGTTGAATGCTGAACTGAAGTCTATGAGCAGCATTCCAATGTACGTGTCTTTTTTGTCCAGGTGGGTTAGGGCCAGGTGGAGGGTGGTGGCAATGGCGTCGTCTGTTGAACGGTTGGAACGGTATGCCAACTGCAGGGGGTCCAGTGAGGGGGGCAGCAGGGTCTTGATGTGCCTCATGATGAGCCTCTCGAAACACTTCATGGTGATGGATGTGAGTGGAACGGGACGGTAGTCCTTGAGGCAGGACACTGAAGATTTCCTCGGCACGGGAACGATGGTGGCGGCAATGAAGCACGTTGGAACGGTGGCGCTGCTCAGGGAGATGTTGAAGATGTCAGTGAGAATGTCTGCTAGCTGGTCTGCACATCCTCTGAGCACTCTGCCAGGAATATTGTCTGGTCCAGCAGCCTACTGTGGGTTGACCCTGCACGGGGTTCTCCTCACATCGGCCATGCTGAGACACAGCACCTGGTCAGTTGGAGGAGAGGTGGACTTCCTCGCCATCACATCATTTTCCACCTCAAAACGGGCATACAAGTTATTCACGCATCTGGGAGGGAGGCATCACCCAACCAGTCAGGAGATGTTCTGTAGTTGGTGATGTCCTGAATGCCCTTCCACATGCGCTGCTGTCCTGGAAGAGGCTGTGGATTCGCTGGGCGTGTGCAGGCTTTGCCCCTCTGATGGCCCAGGACAGTTTGGCCCTCGCTGTTGTTAGGCCTGCCTTGTCACCCGTTCTGAAGGCGGAGTCACGGGTCCCCAGCACCGCACGCACCTCCGCGAGCATCCCTGGCTTCAGGTTAGAGCGTGTAGTGATGGTCTTGGACACAGTGACGTCATCGATGCACTCACTGATGTGGCTAGTCACTGATGCCAGTGAGTGGCTGTTCTGTGAGTGAAAACATCTTCTTAAATACACTTGCTGAATGTTTTTTTTAGCACCATTCTTTGTAAACTCTAGAGTCTGTTGTGCGTAAAAACCCCAGGAGATCAGCAGTTTCTGAGATACTCAAATCACCCTGAGTGGCACCTAATTAATTAGCTTGTTTAGTTTGGCTTTTTCTTAAAGACGTGCCGGGTGTGCTCCGGCTAGCACTGCACCCCTGAACCCTGGTGCTGACGAGTGTCCAAGCCACATCAGCGGCCATTGTGGATGTTAGCGGGACGACCTCTGGCCACCTGCTGGTACACAACGCCATGCTACAGAGGCGTGTGAAAACACAGAAGGAGGGAAATGCACCACAAGGTCCACATTGACATGGTCAAACCGTGCTCAGGGACCTCAGAAAGTGCCAGTGGCACCTGGACATGATGATTAATTTCACACATTCCACACAGGCTGAAGTCCAATCATGCGGTCCTTTCTGAGGCTGTGCCACACAAACTTTAGTACAACCAGTTTCTCTGATGCCTTCTGGCCCGGATCCGAGAGGCCGAGTATGGAGTCAAAAACAGCCTGCCTCCATTTTGTGGGCCCTCTGGGACAAAGGTTACCCGTTGAGATATCGCACAGGAGAGAAACTCCAGCTTCCCCAAAATTAATCTCAGCTAACCGTAGGCCCGTGGCTGCTGTTCAGTGAGGCTGGGCCTCTGGGTTAGTAGTTTGGTCGGCTGCCAATCCAACATAATCTACCCCTATGTGTATGGTCTCAATGGCGGGCCGTGAGAAGCATTATTTTTCCTGTTGATATGTCGGATATCAGTAGTGAACTCTGATATGTAGGCCAGGGGTGTTGCTGTCGTGCAGAAAAAGGGTTTGACATATGTGGTCAACGAACACTGTGAAATCAGCTTAGAGCGTGGATCAGTACTTGGAATTCTGATGTTGCAGCCATTACAAAGACTTGGATGGCTCAGGGGCAAGAATGGTTACTTCAAGTGCCAGGCTTTAAATGATTCAGAAAGAATAGGAAGGGAGGCAAAAGAGGTGGGGGCATGGCATTGTTGATCAGTGATAGTGTCACAGCTGCAGAAAAGTAGGAAGTCATGGAGGGATTGTCTATAGAATCCCTGTGGGTGAAAGTTATGAACAGGAAGGGGTCAGTAATTCTACTAGCTATTTTTTATAGACCATCCAATAGTAACAAGGACATCGAGGAGCCAATAGGGAGACAGATTCTGGAAAGGAGTAATAATAACAGGGTTGCCCTGATGGGAGATTTTAATTTCCCAAATACTGATCGGCATCTCTCTAGAGCTGTCATGGTCCCATCTGGCTGTCCCCCGTCTCACTCTTATCTCCTTGATTATACCTTAATTCCAGTTGTTAGATTCTCAGTTGCTGCTAGTTCACTTAATTACAGCACACCTGGTTTCCATCAGAGACTGCAGGATAAGAACTCTGGTGTCACAACCATAGGTTGCCAATTCGTTGGTCTATTCCCGTGTGATAACTTCATTTCCCGACTGCTTAGAACCATTAGTTCTAAGTTCAGCTCTAGTTTCAAGTTATTCCATGAAAACCCTGTCTCTGTGCCAAGACTCTTTATCAGAGCTCCATGTCAAGATTCCTCCTGGTTATCTGTTCCACGTTCATGACTGTGCAAGCACCTTGCAACCCTATCTGCGTGTCTGTGTCTAGCACTTGGGTTCACCCCCAGTCACTCCGTGTTACAAGAGCAAGGTGTTTAGATGGCGTGGAGTTTGTTAGGTGTGTTCAGGAAGGTTTCTTGACACAATATGTAAATAAGTGTACAAGAGGAGAGGCTGTACTTGATCTGGTATTTGGAAATGAACCTAGTTAGGTGTCAGATATCTCAGTGGGAGAGCATTTTGGAGATAATGATCACAATTCTATCTCCTTTACCATAGCGTTGGAGAGGGATAGGAACAGACAAGTTAGGAAAGCATTTAATTGGAGTAAGGGGAAATATGAGGATATCAGGCAGGAACTTGGAAGCATTAATTGGGAACAGATCTTCTCAGGGATATGTATGGTAGAAATGTGGAAAATATTCCAGGGAAATTTCCGTTCGAATGAGACAGGGAAAAATGGTAGGGTACAGGAACCATGGTGTACAAAGGCTGTGTAAATCTAGTCAAGAAGAAAAGAAAATCTTACCAGCTTACTAGAAGATTATAAGGTTAGCAGGAAAGAGCTTAAGAAGGAAATTAGGAGAGCCAGAAGGGACCATGAGAAGAACTTGGCAGACAGAATTAAGGAGAACCCCAAGGCATTCTACAAGTACGTGAAGAGCAAGGGGATAAGATTAGAGAGGATAGGACCAATCAAGTGTGACAGTGGAAAAGTGTGTATGGAACTGGAGGAGATAGTAGAAGTACTTAATGAATACTTTACTTCAGTATTCACTATGGAGAAGGATCTTAGCGATTGTAGGGATGAATTGCAGTAGGCTGAAAAGCTTGAGCATATAGATATTAACTCCCTACTTGTGCATAGTTTTTTTCCTTTTGCTTGTTTTTTCTTTCCACTCTTTTCTATAAGTGTAACCTCAGATAAATACTATGTGGAGATTTGTGACATACATGATTATATGATATATATGTACAATGTCTGAAATAAATCTTATGGAAATGTTTGTTTGATGATGAACTTCAATAAAAGAAAATAAATTACAAAAAAAAAGAAAGTGGATCTGCTTTTGGAAAGCATCAAGTTGGATAAGTCACCGGGACCGGACGAGATGTACCCCAGGCTACTGTGGGAGGCAAGGGTGGAGATTGCTGAGCCTCTGGCGATGATCTTTGATATTTGTAAGGGGGTTTCTTCCTTGTGGGGGTTTTCTTTGTGTATTGGGGTTTCTTCTTTATGTTGCTGCGTATGTTAATCAAAATGGCTTCTTTGTTTTGTCAAAAGTAGGAATGCTTCTTTGTTATGATAAGTGCTTTCTCTCACAGTTGTTTGGGTTAAAATTACTGATATCGTGAATTGTATTTGTTTGTTAACCAATTGGGATTAATGTTATTCTTTCTTCTGGGTCTGTAAGCTGATTGTTGGCAAGCATTTTGGGAAGTCAACACGAGAGGGTGAGAGAGAGAGGACGCGATGCTGTAAGCTGGGTGAAGGAACGGACCCTGAGCGGGGGTCCAATGCCAGGAGGTTCGGCGAGGAGAGGAGACGAAGACAGACGTGCCGGGGGTGCTTGGTTGATCACTTCAAGTGGTCCTGAGCTGCGAGTTGAGGAGGTCTGAGGGGATCGAAGGGTGAGCCAGAAGACTTCATTAATTGAACTCCAACGGTTGTGCACGAAGTGGTTTGGACTTTGATAAGTTTGGCGCCTTTTCTTTATTTTCTTTTCCTTCATATATACTGTATCATTATTAATCACTTAGTTTTAGTAATCTCTATATAAAGTGTAATTATTTAGTCACATATGGTGTACTGTCTGTTTATTGGTGGGGTTGGGGATATCACACAGCACCCACACAAGCTGATTATCCAGTTTGGTGGGGCCGAAGGCTACTCCCCCTAGACGGAAGCGAGTTGAGTGAACCTGAGTCTAGCCAGGGGGTTACAATCAATGGGGATGGGAGAGGTTCTGGAAGATTGGAGGGTTGCGGATGTTGTTCCCTTATTCAACAAAAGGAGTGTGATAGCCCACGAAATTATAGACCACTGAGTCTTAATTCAGTTGTTGGCAAGTTGATGGAAAAGATCCTGAGAGGCAGGATTTATGAACATTTGGAGATGTATAATATGATTAGAAATAGTCAGCATGGCTTTGTCAAAGGCAGGTCGTGCCTTAAGAACCTGATTGAATTTTTTGAGGATGTGACTACACACGTTGATGAAGGTAGGGCTGTAGATGTAGTGTATATGGATTTCAGCAACGCATTTGATAAGATACCCCATGCAAGACTTATTGAGAAAGTAAGGAGGTATAGGATGCAAGGGGACATTGCTTTGTGGATCCAGAATTGATTTGCCCACAGAAGGCAAAGAGTAATTGTAGATGGGTCATATTCTACATGGAGGCCGGTGACCAGTGGTGTGCCTCAGGCATCTGTTCTTCGATCCCTACTCTTCATGATTTTGATAAATGACCTGGATGAGGAAGTGGAGGGATGGGCTAGTAAATTTGCTGATGACACAAAGGTTGGAGGTGTTGTGGATAGTTTGGAGGGCTGTCAGAGGTTAGAGTGGGACATTAATAGGATGCAAAACTGGGCTGAAAAATGGCAGATGCAGTTCAACCCAGATAAGTGTGAGGTGGTTCACTTTGGTAGATCAAATAGGATGACAGAATATAGTAAGCCTGTTGAAAGTGTGGAGGATCAGAGGGATCTTGGGGTCCGAGTCCATAGGACACTCAAAGCTGCTGCGCAGGTTGACTCTGTGGTTAAGGCATGCAGGCATACGGTGCATTGGCCTTCATCAATCGTGGGATTGAGTTTAGGAGCCGAGAGGTAATGTTGCAGCTACTTAGGACTCTGGTTAGACCCCACTTGGAGTACTGTGTTCAGTTTTGGTCGCCTCACTATAGAAAGGATGTGGAAACCATAGAAAAGGTGCAGAGGAGATTTACAAGGATGGTACTTGGTTTGGAGGGCATGCCTTATGAGAATAGGTTGAAGGAACTCAGCCTTTTCTACTTGGAGCTACGGAGGATGAGAGGTGAACTGATAGAGGTGTATAAGATGATAAGAGGCATTGATCATGTGGATAGTCAGAAGCTTTTTACCAGGACTAAAAAGTCTAACGTGAAAGGGCACATTTTTAAGGTGCTTGGAAGTAGGTACAGAGTAAGCTCAGGCGGTTTCAAAGTAACTGCATTGTCCGACATGTTCAATTACTCTGGAATCGTCCTAGAGCATCAGGGTCTCCAATGTAGGGTTTCACATAGAAAGTGGCAGAGGCATTTTATGTTTTTCGAAAAAACATAGTAATTCATTTATTGAGCATCAAAAACTGAACACAAAGCACAGTAAAAGTCCTTTACATCATTACGTCATCATGTTAGAACAGCCTCTTAAATTGAACCTGAAATGAATGGCGGTGGCTGTGAATTATGTACATTTCCACCAATCACGTCACCCTACATCCACACCATGACCTATGATGGACACAGACCCAATATATAACCACATCGACACACTCTTGACCTATGACGAAAACACTCTCTACATATAACCACACATCTGACCATTAATGGACACACACCCACCTGGGAATCTACAGTACCTCTAGAAAAGAGGCAAGATCACTACATGTCATGGCTAACAAGTACTGGTAGCTATTAGACCTGGAGAGCTAACACACTTGAGCCAGAATCATCCTTTTACCTCAAAGCCAGCAGACGGTGAAGAACGGGTATTTATTTTTTCTCTCAGTTCTGTGGGTGCTGAGACAGATTATCTTCTCTGGCTACATTAAGCAAACTCAACCCAAGAAAGCTCTGCACAAATCATATCCTTCAGGTGGAATTTTCAGGAAGCTTGAACAACACATTGCAGGGAAGCATTGATGAAAGAATTATCATCAGAGGCAGAGAGAGAGAGACATTCTCTTTGTCACTGGATGCTTCACATTCCCTTACCTTTCCTCATAATTCTTCAGATCCAGGTGCCTGGAGGGAAAAATGTGAGTGTGAACCCATTGGTGAAATTAGAAGCTCAGAATAATTCCTCAGAGGTTTCCTGCAGAACTATTGCTGGAGAAAATAACCGGAAAATTTCCTGATCCTTTCTCATCCTTGGTGTCATCTCGATGTCTTTGTATTCCTCACAAGCCCAGCAGAAGTTGTCCTTCTCCTCCCTAAACTCATACCACATGAAGGAGTGGACAGCAGACTCCCCACCTGAGAGTCAATGAAAGGAGTCGGTTGCTGCCTCTGTGTGAAACGATTTTTCCTAACGATCGGCTCTGTATCTGTCCATCAGGTGATGTGTACAGAGCAATCACATTCAGTCTGGGAGACGGCTCTCCCTGTCCCTGTCCCTGGATATTTGTACAGAGAATGTTTCAAGTTTGGCCAGGCTTGGAACAACCTGACTGGGTTCCAATCCAGAGTCCAGGTTGATGCTGGGTGCTTCACCCCATTTTACTCTTCCTCTGTTTACAGTAAAGTTGCAACTGAGTCACTTGCTGGGTCATTTCAGAGGGTGGTAAGTGACAAACATCAGGGCCCGTGAAAGAAATGCTGCACAGAGTGATCTTTAGTTTCAGGATACGCCCAGAAATTGACGTCTAGGTCAATCCCTGGAGGAATCGGATGGCATGGTGATGTTTCGAGGGCGGCACAGTAACATAGTTAGCATAACACCTTACAGCACGAGTGATCAGAAGATCAGGGTTCAGTTCCTGACACTGTCTGTAAGGAGTTTACAAGTTCTCCCTGTGATCATGTGGTTTTCCTCCAGGTGGTCCGATTTCCATCCAATATTCCAGAAAGACATTCGGGTCAGGGTTGGTAAGCTGTGGGCATGCTACTCTGGTGCCAGATGTGTAGCAATGCTTGTGAGCTACCCAAGCACATGTTTGATTTCATTGTATGTTTTGATGTACATGTGATTAATAAAGCTGATCTATATCTTTACCTTTATCTAAGGTAACTGGAAATTGCTGGCTGTTGTTGAACTGGAGAAAAGGATGGGACGAGACTGTAGGGACAGGAATGGACAACAGGAGAAGAGGAGTGTTTGTGTCGGTAGTATGTGGGCTATCACGTGTAGGGGGAGACATTGGGAGCTGTAGGAATGTGACAGCTCTCTGCACCACAACGAATAGACCGACGCAGAGCGTGTCCTCTGGAGAGGACAGAAAGAAAACCCTTTCATATAGATGCAGCTCTCAGGTGGGGAGAGCAAAACATAAAAATTACAATATGTTATAAAAAATAATAAATAGAGCAGAAGAGGAATAGTGAGGTAGAATTGATGGACCATTCATAAATCTGATAGTGGAGGAGAAGTAGCTATTCCTGAAATGATGGGTGTAGAGCTTCAGGCTCCTGTACCTCCTTCCTGATGGTAGAAATGAGAAAAGGGCATGTCCCAGATGGTGAGGGTCCTGAATGATGGACTCTCCCTTCTTAAAGCACCACGGCTTCAAAATGACCCACACCTACATTTGAGGAAATGTTTCTTCTTCTCCACCATCTGATTTCTGAATGGTCTATGAATCCATGAACAGTACCTCACTATTCTCTTGTACTGCTTATTTATGGATTTATTGTAACTGAAGGCCCAGAGAACAACAATAAACTCACCAAGATCCAGGTCCCAAAGGAGGTAGATTTTCATTTTGTGGTCTCCACCGTTTCCCACTCCACCCAGAGCAGAGAGGATGGTGGAGGGCCGTGGGAGGAGGAGGAATCTATGAAGGATGAGGTTGGGGTTAGAGGCACCATAGGTGCAGTGAAGAGAAATTAATCAGACTGAGGATGTCATGACGATGGGGTTTGATGGAGAGTTAAGAGGGAGAAGGCTGTTCTCATGTGCTGTGCCAAGAACACATCTCATGGCTCTTCAGGTCAATCGAGGATAGACGTAACATTTCTGGCTCTTGTTGCCACATCCATCACTCTGGTATGACAGGGGGTCATTCCTCTCAGCATGTGATAATCCATGTAGAACCCTCCTTCTACAGTTCAAAATCTCATTCACTTTGAATGGTTACATATTGCACTGTTAGTGCAATAAGTTTTAATTATTTCTTTTATTTTATGAATTTTGATCAACAGTACAGTGACTATCAAACATGCACAAATTGGTAAATAAAGAGCTTTATTCCAATTAAAACATATCATATATATTGTACAGATGGTTTTAAAATGGATGCAGAAAGCAAGGCTGGCAGTCAGTCTTCATCTGTAAAGGCAGAAGAGGAGCAGGCGTGATGGTTAAGTGTTGCTTAGCTACACAATCACAAGCTAAAATCAGTACTTGAAGTGGTGTATGTGTGTGTGTGAGAACGTGTGCCTGTACACGTGCATATGCCTGTGTGGTATGTGTCTGTGCAAGCACGTATTTGTGTGTGTGTGTGTCTGTCTGTCTGTCTCTGCTACACGTGTTTTAGGTCTGTTATGCGTGTGCGCGTTTGCAATTAATATGCGTGTGTGTGTATGAGTGCATTTGTGTGTGTGTTTCTGCTCTACATGTGCTTTAGTTCTGTGTAGTGAGTGTCTGCGTGTGAACATGAACTGTGCACATATCCAGGTTCTGTATCAATCTACTACATGGGTTCTGTATCCGTTAGAGTCTGGTGTACATTGTGTACCTGATCTTTCTGTCTAAACTGTACAGATGCAACATGTTAGGTGAAGGTCAAGTTCAAATCTGGGATCTCACATTGTCTTCAGGTAATATTTCAACAATGTTGGCACCACAGTCATATATCTCATGAAGAACAACAGCCAAATTAACAGGATACATGTGCAAAACTTGGAAATGTAGCAAAAATCCTGACATTTATTTATAATCACACTCATCATGACACCAAATCTCAGACATATTCTTATACAGACTCACTTTCACACACACACTTCTAGAATTCCAGTTGGTTTGTGCCTTTTTACCAGCTCAGTACAAGCCAAATAATTCTGCTGGTCAGACCACTCCCGCAAAGAAGCTTTCCATTCTTGGGAATGGGTCTTGAATCCACAATCTTCAGAGCCAGACGCACAGCGAGAGTGAAAGAGAATGAAAGAGAGAAGCTCCGCTGGGAAGAATCTTGTCATTGGGTCATGAATGCCTCTGATTGCATTACTTTATAAGCCTAGTTAAAACATAATGAGATTGCTATTATTTGCCTTGCTCCAGACAAAATTGGGTTAAGACCAACTTTAAGGAGGTAAAGTTCTTCTATTCACTGCCCTGGAGGTTCTGCCATGAGAGTCAAAGCTCGTTTGGATTCATGGTCAGCAGGAGGGCTTGAATGGGAACAAGAACCATACTGTGTTTGTGTTGCCTTTAAGGCATTTGTTTAGTTTATTATATTTTCGCTTTAGTAATTCGTTTGTTATCGTTTTCTAGTTAAATTTAAGGTTGTTTAAAGTAAATGCGTTGTCTGTGATATATCGCGGCATGCGATGACGTCACACCCGGTTTCGCTGTGTCTTGTGGGAAAACACCGATTTGGAGAAACGGGAAGGAGGGGGTTGTGTGTGCAGGATCAGCGCGAGAAAAGTTTTCTTTCTACGCACTAGAAACATTAGAGAAGCAACGCCGTAAGTTCATGAGATAATCGATATGTTGAATTAAAAATGTTAATGCGAATTCTGTTAAAAGTAATGACGGCTGATAAAGTTTATGTTTTTTGTTATTTAAAGAGTTGTGGATAGTTTGTGTTGAAGTGTATTTAAAGCCAGTCGATGGCGTAGGAAGATTCTGACTGTATGTTGCACTTTAATGTAATATAGTTGTTGTAGTTTTACTTTTGTAAGTATTTATGATGTAAGTGTGATGTCAAGAAGGAAACAAATACTGTATATATTTTGTATTGTTTTACAACAGTTTTCACCATACGTTAATGTGGAAGAGTGAGCGGTAAACGGTTAATCTTACTGGGACCGCCTCATTGACTGGTTTATGCTTGGTGTTTAGTTCAGAGTTCTTTTACACCTGTGCGAGAACACTACAGTGAAAAGGCGGCATTACCAGGTGTTTCAAGTGCTACAACGGCATCACGATCCAGCATCAAGTCGCTGCCATCCAGTGACAGGGGCAGTAGGGCATCAACAAGTAAGGCTGCCCATGCAAGAGCTAAGGCAGAAGCCGCCAAGGTGTGAGCATTGTACGCCTTGATGCCAGAAGCAAAATTGAAAAAGGAAGCGGCTGCCAGAGAAGCCGAAAACCAAATGGAAAAGGCTGCCAGAGAAAAGGAAGCGGCTGCCAGACAAGCTGAAAACCAGTTGGAAAAGGTAAGGATAGAGTCAGAGTTAGAAGTGCTGATGCTACACCGAGAAGCAGAAGCTGCCAGGGTGGAAGCAGAGATAATAGAAAGTGCTGAAGAAATGCATGTTCTGGATGATGTAAAATCTACTTCAGTAAGGACCAGATTGGAACGCACAAGCAACTATGTTCGATCTCAAATGGACTTGAAGATTCGTTCTTCCTCTCCATACTTATATGCTAACATCCCACCTCACAAGGAGTCTCAGAGAGGCCCAATTGCATCACATCCATCCGAGGAAGCCAATTTACCCTTGCAACTCCGCGATGCATTCAAGAATGAAAGGGCTGATGACAAATACTTCTTGACACCAAACTTACCAGATTTGGCGAGAGGAGAGGCAAAGGCTGAATTCAGAACAGCAAATTCCATAACAAATGTACACCCTCAGTCATATACCCACCAACATATTCCCCCAGCCAGCATGCCACTTGCAGTTGAACCCATGGCACAGTATTTAGCACGACGAGATCTCATCACTTCAGGACTATATCAGTTTGACGATAAACCTGAAAATTACCGTGCATGGTACTCCTCATTCGCCAACGCTATCTACGGAGTCCAGCTCGGAGCAACCCAAGAGTTGGATCTTATGACGAAATGGTTGGGAAAAGAATCATGTGAACAGGTGAGACGCATAAGTTCAGTGTACATTAACAACCCCAAGCTAGCCTTACGCAAAGCATGGGAGAGACTTCAGGAGTGCTATGTGGCCCCTGAAATTATTGAAACGGCACTATTTCGATGTCTGGGAAATTTTCCTATGGTGTCAGCCAAGGACCACACTAAGTTAAGAGAGCTCGGAGATCTACTCATGGAGATTCAAGGCGCCAAAGAAAATGGCTATTTAACTGGTCTATCATACCTAGATACTTCATACGGGATTAGATCAATCGTGGACAAACTTCCATTTGGGCTGCAGGAAAGGTGGGTGTCTGTTGGCTCAGAGTACAAGGAAGAGAACGATGGATGATTTCCTCCCTTTGAGTATTTCACTAGGCTTGTGTGCAAGGAGGCGAAGAAGCGAAATGACCCTAGCTTCATGAGTCCAGGTAGCAGTACAATTTACACCAAGCCAGTTAAATCCACTTCGAATAATTTCAACATTGATAAACCTGTCTCAGTGTGTAAAACTGAAGCCTTTACAACTAACAATGACCCTAGCAAGAATTGTCCATTGCACAACAAACCCCACCCCCTCAAAAAATGCAGAACGTTTAGGAAAAAAACCCTTGAAGAGAGGATGGCCCTTCTCAAGGAGAAAAAAATATGTTTTAAATGCTGTTCCTCTACCTCTCACCTTGCTAGAGAGTGTACGATCTCCGTGAAGTGCCCGGAATGTAATAGCACTAATCACGATGGGGCCATGCATCCCGGCCCGTTACCGCAAACCGACAAAGCTCCTTCACCCTCACAACAGGACGGCGGGGAGGGAGAGGCTCACTCCAGGACAACTGTTGTCAGCTTGAGCTACACAGAAGTTTGCGGTCAAGCTCAGTCAAGCCGTTCTTGATCAAAGATCTGCCTCACTAAGGTGTACCCTAAGGGAGCCAAAGACAAGGCCATCAAAGCCTATGTAATTCTGGATGATCAGAGCAATCGCTCACTAGTCAGACCAGAGTTCTTTGACTTGTTCAACATTGAGAGTAATCAGTTCCCATACTACCTTAGAACTTGCTCAGGCAGCGAGGAAACTTATGGAAGGAAGGCAGAAGGCTTCTAGCTTGAGTCCCTGGATGGTAAAGTTGGCATCTGTCTCCCTCCACTCTTAGAGTGCAATGAAATTTTGAACAACCGCACTGAGATCCCGACGCCAAGTGCGGTGCTACACCAGCCACATCTCCACCACATCGCCAAACACATCCCAGAAATGGATCCAAAAGCAGAAATACTCCTGCTATTAGGAAGAGATGTTCTCCGGGTGCACAAGGTTAGGCAGCAGGTCAATGGACCACACGACGCCCCCTTTGCCCAACGCCTGGATCTGGGCTGGGTGATGATAGGAGAGGTGTGCCTTGGCAACGTACACAAACTGACAGTTAACACACTCAAGACCAATGTGCTAGAGAGTGGCTGCCATTCAATTTTTCAACCCCGCACAAGTTTCATGTGTATCAAGGAAGCACAACAAGGCTTTAACAAATGTAAAGTAACCGACAAGACGCTGGGTCAGTCAGTCTTCGCTCAAACTGAGCATGATAATAAACTTGCTCCATCAGCACAAGACGCCATTTTCTTAAAAATAATGGACACCAAGGTCTTCAGAGACGAAGCAAATAATGGGGTCGCCCCACTACCTTTCAGAGAACCACGCCAGCGCTTGCCAAACAACAAAGAGCAGGCAGTCAAGCGGTTCACGTCCTTGCAAAAAACCCTGAAAAGGAAACCTGAGATGCAGCAACAATATGTAGCATTTATGGAGAAAATCTTCACTAATGGATATGCTGAAGTAGCACCACCACTGAGGGAAGGCGAGGAGTGCTGGTACCTCCCAATGTTTGGGGTTTACCACCCACAAAAGCCCAATCAGATCAGGGTGGTCTTTGACTCCAGTGCTCAGTGCGCTGGTATTTCCCTTAATGACGTGCTCCTTACAGGCCCCGACCTTAACAATACCCTTCTCGGGGTCCTGATGCGCTTCCAGAAGGAGAAGGTCGCAATCTTAGTGGACATCCAGAAGATGTTCCATTGCTTCTTAGTACAGGAGGACCATCCCAATTTCCTCCGTTTCTTATGGCATAAATGCAACTTACCTCGCACTGCGGATGAATGGGCCCAGGCAAAGGACGTTATCTTTAAAGCAACTCAAAGAGCAGCTTTTGCAAGGGAGTTTTCGGCTCTCCAAGCTAATAAACCAATACCAAAGGACAGCCCTTTGAGGAAATTCAACCCGATCTTGAAGAACGATATCATTTGCATTGGAGGCCAGTTAATACACTCCCAACTTCCAGCTGCAGAAAAGAGTCCAGTAATCCTGCCCAAAGACAGCCATGTGACCTTACTGCTCACTCGCCATCACCATGAACAGGTAAGGCATCAGGGCCGTCACCTGACGGAAGGAGCAATAAGGGCAGCGGGACTGTGGATCTTGGGAGGTAAAACACTGATCAATTCATTACTTCACAAATGTGTAACCTGCAGGAAACTGCGAGGGAATATAGAAGCTCAACGTATGGCGGACCTCCCACCAGAACGCCTTGAAGCCTGCTCTCCTTTTACATATGTGGGGCTCGATGTATTTGGTCCCTGGACTATCACTACAAGACGCACCAGAGGAGGACAAGCAGAGAGCAAGCGGTGGGCCATCATGTTTAGCTGCATGAGTTCATGAGCGGTACACATTGAGGTCATCGAATCTTTGGATACATCCAGCTGCATTAACGCTCTCAGGCGCTTCTTTGCGCTAAGAGGCCCTGCAAAACAGTTAAGGTCTGATTGTGGCACGAACTTCGTTGGAGCGTCCAAGGAGCTGGGGATGGACAAAACGGTGCAAAGGTACCTCAGTCAGCAGGGATGCAACTGGGAGTTTAACACACCACACGCCTCTCACATGGGAGGCGCATGGGAGCGGATGTTAGGTATCGCCAGAAAGATCCTTGATTCAATGTTTCTGCAGCAACGCACCCGACTAACCCACAAGGTACTGTGCACACTAATGGCAGAGGTCACAGCCATTATAAATGCACGACCACACCTACCTGTGTCTTCTGACCTGGAAAGCCCCTTCATACTCTCGCCATCAATGCTCCTTACGCAGAAGGCAGGAGCTCCCCCTCCACCTGGGGACTCTTCTGATAAGGATTTGTACACAAAGCAATGGAGACAGGTTCAGGCTCTGGCAAATTGGTTCTGGTCTTGTTGGAGACATGAATATCTACCTTTGTTGCAACACAGACAAAAGTGGACAGAACCCCGCAGGAATCTTCAAGTTGGAGATTTAGTCCTGCTCAGGAACAAGCAAATCGCCCGCAACTGCTGGCCAATGGCCAGAATCACTGCCACATTCCCTAGTAGGGATGGACATGTCAGGAAGGTTGAGTTGAAAACTACCGACCAAGGCGATGTGAAAATTTACCAAAGGCCAGTTGCAGAAGTCATTCTACTTCTCCCTAAGGACTGATTTAGAGACTGAAGTTTTGTATTATGTTCATTGTGACCTTACGAAGGTCAGGCGGGGAGTGTGTTGCCTTTAAGGCATTAGTTTAGTTTATTATATTTTCGCTTCAGTAATTCATTTGTTATCGTTTTCTAGTTAAAGTTAAGGTTGTTTAAAGTAAATTCGTTGTCTGTGATATATCGCGGCATGCGATGACGTCACACCCGGTTTCACCGCGTCTTGTGGAAAAATACCGGTTTGGAGAAACGGGAAGGAGGGGGCTTATGTGTGCAGGATCAGCTCAAGAAAAGTTTTCTTTCTATGTACTAGAAACATTAGAGAAGGAACGCCGTAAGTTCATGAGATAATCGATATGTTGAATTAAAAATGTTAACGCTGATTCTGTTAAAAGTAATGACGGTTGATAAAGTTTATGTTTTTTGTTATTTAAAGAGTTGCGGATATTTTGTGTTGAAGTGTATTTAAAGCCAGTCGATGGCGTAGGTAGATTTTGATTGTATGTTGCACTTTAATGTAATATAGTTGTTGTTGTTTTACTTTTGAAAGTATTTATGATGTAAATGTGATGTCAAGAAGGAAACAAATACTGTATATATTTTGTATTGTTTTATCAACAGTTTTCACCATACGTTAATGTGGAAGAGTGAACAGTAAGTAAACGGTTAATCTTACTGGGACCGCCTCATTGACTGGTTTATGTTTGGTGTTTAGTTCAGAGTTCTTTTACACCTGTGCGAGAACACTACAGTCTTCATTGTCTCTGTTGGCCCACAATAGTCTGTTGGAAAGCTGGTGCCTACTCGTGTGTGGTGGGCAGAGGATGGGGAAAGGCCAAGATACCTTGCCGAGACCCTGCAGACACCACTCCCAGCAAGGAGAGCAAAATGACTTGTATTCAATCATCAAATCTCATGCAACAGCAGAGGGCAGCAAAAGGCAAAGTGGAGGCAGAAACAATGCCACCATTTCAATAGATAAGACCTTTAGCTGAGTGGAGACAGTGACCATGACCAGGAGAAGTAACCCCACCAATGTGGGACTTAAACGGGTGGGAACCTACTGTGTTGTTAGAAGTTGTGGGTGGCTGATACAGACAGGCTTCACACTCATTGATATATCTACTCATCTCTCACTTTCTCATGGGCATCGGTGTGGTTATAGAAATTCAGATGAGCCAAGCTACACCTGAACTTTGGTGGGACAAGTGGAAGAGGCCTTGCTTCAAACCTGTCCAGACCATCTCCCTTAGCTTTCTCCAGTCCATCAACAATTGCATTGATGCTGCTTCCTACAATCATACAGAACGGAGAAACATTATCATTTTAGATGGCAATCTCAAAGGTGCTCTCATCTTTACATTGTCCATCGCTGACTCTTCCTCTCCCACTCAGAATCACATCCGTGTCCCCATGAGTCACCCAGACCCTCACTGAACCTGCTCCAAGTGAGTGATATTAGACTGTGTGAGAGTTTGGGAACCAGGATTGGATTAGTAATCATGATACCAGCTAGAGCTGCCACATTACATTTTACTTTAGTTGTGGGATTCTGCAGGAAAATTGTGCAAGACTGGTATCCTCAGTCAGTGGGATGTATTCTCCATTTTCCTGTTGATACAAAGTCCTTACCTTCACAAACTTTCCCTGCCGTGAGGTTGGCGGTCGCAGGTAATGCCTGAAACCCTGTGTTGCAGTTGCACTGGTAGGATCCCACTACGTTGATACAAGTTGCATGTTCATGACAAGGTGAGGACTTGCATTCATCGATATCTGTGTGAATAGGGAAAATCTCTCTCAATAGTAAACATGGATTGCTCCCTTTTATACCCGGGCTCTGTGGGTCGGGGTGGAGTAACTCAGCACTGTGTTGTTTAATCCAGAGAAGACCTCCGCTGGAACAAAGGATTGAGTGACTATTCTTGGGAAGGGGCCTTATGGTTTGAAAAAGAAAATCAGATGAATGGAGTTAAGGAACAGGAAAAGGCCTTAAGATTTGAAGTAGAAAGACAGGTGGCTGGAGCCAGCAGTTAGAATGCTACAATGGAGTGCATTCTGACTGACTGCGTCACCATCAAATATGTAGGGGTCACTGCTCAGCTCCAGCGAAAACTCCCAAGATTGTAAACTCAGCCGGTTCATGTGGGCGTTAGCCTCACCACCATTTAGGACATCTTGAAAACATGATGTTTTAAAATGGTGGCATCCATCATTAAGAAAGACCTCCACCCAGGGACATGCCCACTTCTCAATACTGCCTATCATGGAGGAGTTACAGAAGCCTGAAGACAAACATTCAACTTTTTAGGAATAGCTTCTCCTCCACCATCAGATTTCTGAACAGACAATGAACCCATTAATATTACCTCACTAATTTTGCTCTCTTTATTTACCATTTAATTAATTTTCAAATATATATTTGTGACTCCAACTTATAGTATATTTTTATATTGGACTGTACTGTACAAATTTCATGACATATGTCAGTGATAGTCAACTGGAATTTGATGCTGATTCTGTTGGTGCCGTTATTGTTGGCTATGTGTTGCAGGGGGGACGTGGTCGATGAGGAGGTGTACAGGGTGTCTGTGGCTCTATTGAACAGTAATGTGGCTCTGAGCCTGGGCTGGAGTTGGACACATCCCAATCCCAGTGTTTGGCCCAGCCGCTCCACTGAACGGGTTCTGCGACTATGACTTTGCCCAAGTGGGAATTAGGGAAACATGACTGGAATAATGATGACCACACCAGCTAAAGAGGCCAACCAGGTCAGACATGGTCCTAAATGATGTGTTGTGTGGTCTCCTGCTTCCAAGGGATCTGCCTGATCAATAAATTCATGTCACAGTGTCTAAGATATTCAAAACCACAGAAAAATAATTTCATCATTTTTCCAACACCCACAAACTATCTGAGGGATTTACACAGTGCAGACTCTGTCTGTTTATTCTTTAATTCCAAGAATATCTTCAGGATAATGCTGAAGGATTGATGACACCAAAACTGCCTTGATATAAATTCCCCATTTTCATGGAGGTAGGACGTCCTTACCTTCACAAACCTTCCCTGCAGTAGGTTTCTGAAACCCTGCAACACAGTTGCACTGGTACAAACCCACTGTGTTGTTACAAGTTGCATGTTTGTCACAGGGCGAGGACTCACACTCGTCAATATCTGTGTGAACAGACAAAATCCTTCACAATCGTAAACATTGTTTGTTTCCTGTTACACATGTCTCACTTTCTTGGGACAAAGGTGTTGCTGTGGTATTTCACCTGTGACAAACTACACCTGACCTTTGGTGGGACGCGTCCTTGTTTCAATCTTGTCCAGACTATCTCGCTCAACCCTTTCTCCAGTCCATCAATGATTGCATTGATGCTGCTTCCAACAATCATACAGAACTGAGAAATGTTATCATTTTAGATGGCAATCTCAAAGATGCTCTCATCTTTACATGGTCCATCACAGACTCTTCCCCTCCCTCTCAGGATCACATCCGCATCCCGATGGATTATTCAGACCTCGCACTGAACCAGAGGGTGACATTAGACTGTGTGAAAGTTTGGGAACCAAGACTGGAGTAGTAATCACCAAGTCAGCCAGCTACAGCTGCCAATTAGTCTCACTTGTCCCTGGACAATGCAGTACTCCATCTCCTGTTCCTAACAGAACATGACTGGTCAACGAATTCATTTCTCAAACTCTGAAATATAGAGTCATGGAATAACACAACACAGAAAAAGACCACTTGGCCCATCTTATCCATGCCAACCACAATGAGCTATTCCCATTTGCTAGTCAGTCCCTTTGCCTTCCCATTTGAACTAATGATCAGATTTATCAAAGGAAACAACAGAAAAAACAATGATAACTTCCCCACCTCCCCACAACTCCGCTGTGCAATTTGCACGGTACAGAGCCTATTAATTTCTTGTTTAGTTATAGGACTCAGCAGGAGAATTGTGGAGGACTGATATTCACAATCCGTTGGGATTTATTTACCATTTTCATGTTGATACAAAGTCCTTACCTTCACAAACTTTCCCTGCCATGAGGTTGGCGGTCGCAGGTAATGCCTGAAACCCTGTTTTGCAGTTGCACTGGTAGGATCCCATTACGTTGATACAAGTTGCATGTTCGTGACAAGGTGAGGACTTGCATTCATCGATATCTGTGTGAACAGGGAAAATCTCTCTCAGTAGTAAACATGGATTGCTCCCTTTTATACCCGGGCTCTGTGGGTCGGGATGGAGTAACTCAGCACTGTGTTGTTTAATCCAGAGAAGACCTCCGCTGGAACAAAGGACTGAGTGAGTATTCTTGGGAAGGGGCCTTATGGTTTGAGAAAGAAAATCAGGTAAATGGAGTTAAGGAGCAGCAGGAATTGACTCAAGGGACCAAATGGTCAGTCACCTGTTAGAAGCCAGGATGGTTACCACCCTGCTCTCCATACCATGGGCCTATTGATATTGCCCTCTGTACTGGAGCTGCTTTCCATTGGACGGGAGCAGGGGAGGATAGAGGACTCTCAGTGCTCCACTCATCTTTATGATGACTGTGGCAAGACCAGGTTTAGTCACATTTAAATTTCAGTTAATTGCCCACTCCCTCCCTGAATCTGCATTGGAAGTACAGCATTGGAAATTCTCAGCGGGACAAGAAGCATCTGTGGGTGAGAAACAGAATGCTGCGAGATTCCAACAACATCTCTGGTTTCAGATCACCAGCATCCTCATTTTTATTTTACTTTCTCTCTAACTGCAGGCATTCCTCCATTACCTGGATGCATTCTGTCTCCTTCACATATTCGGTCTCTCCACCCTATCAGGGACACACTTTCCTGCCTCATTTTATCACTTTTCCAGTTTCTCTCTCCACAGATGCTGACTGATCCTCTGACCTTCTCCACTCTCTCATTTGGGAGCTCCAGCTTCAGAGTTTACAGTATTTAAGCCATAAGACCCTAAGCATAGGCTCATCTAGTCTGCTCCACCATTCCATCACGGCTGATTTATTATCCCTATCAACCCCATTATCCTGCCTCCACCTGCAACCTTTGATGCACTTGCTAATCTATCACATATCAATGTACATTTTAAACAGACCCGATGACTTGAGCTCCACAGCCACCTGAGTATATTTCATGGATTGTTCCCCGATACACCTGGGCTCTGAGGGTCTGGATGGGTAACTCAGCACCCTGTTACTTGAACACAGAGCAGAACTCCTCGCTGGAACAAAGGACAGAGTGACTGTCCTTGGGGAGGGACCTTATGGGTTGAGGCAGCATATCAGTTCAAATTACAAAGTAAATTTTATTATCAAAGTACAGATACATCAGCATATACAACCCTAAGATTCATTTCCTTGTGGGCATTCTCAATATGTTTATAGAATAATAACCATAACAGAATCAATGAAAGATGCCCAACTAGGGCAGTCAACCAGAGTGCAGAAGACAACAAACTGTGCTAATAAAAAAAAGAAATAATAATAGTAATAAATAAATGAGCAAGAAATATCGAGGGCATGAGATGAAGTGTCTTTGAAAGTGAGTCCATTGCTTGTTGGAGCATGTCAGTGATGGGGCACTTGAAGTTGAGTGAAGTTAGACCATAAGACATAGGAGCAGAATTAGGCCATCTGGCCCATCGAGTTTGCTCTGCTATTCAATCATGGCTGATCCTTTTTTCTAAATCCTCTTCAACCCCTGTTCCTGGCCTTCACCCTGTAACATTTGATGCTTTGTCTAATCACAAACCTATCAATCTCTGCCTTAAATACACCCAATGACCTGGCCTCCACAGTTGCATGTGGCAACAAATACCACAAATTCACCATCCTTTGGCAAAGGAAATTTCTGCACATCTCTGTTTTGAAAGGGCGCCCCTCCGTCCTGAGGCTGTGATTTCTTGTCCTAGACTCTCCCACCATGGGGAACATTCTTACCACATCTACTTTGTCTAGGCCTTTCAACTTTCGAAAGTTATTAATGAGATTCCCCCCTCATCCTTCTGAATTCCAACGAGTAGAGACTCAGAGCCATCAAATGTTCCTCGTATGATGACCCTTTCATTCCTTCTTCTTTGTGCAAGTTATCTTCTTTGGTGCAAGAGCCTGCTTGTTGAGTAGTAGCAGCTGTTCCTGAACCCTGTGGTGTGAGCCCTAAGGCTCTTGAACCTTCTTACTGATGGCAGCAGTGAGAAGAGAGCATGTCGTAGTTGATGGGGGCTCCTGATGATCGATGCTGCTTTTCTGCGGCAGATGTGATCAGTGGTGAGGGTGCTTTACCCATGATGGATTGGGGTGTATGCTCTACTTTTAATAACATTTTTCTGTTCAAGGGCACTGGTGTTTCCATACCAAGCTGTGATGCAGCCAGTCAATCAACTCTCAAGAACACATCTGTAGAAGTCTGTCAATGATTCTACGAAATGGAGTTTGGGAGTTGACTCAAGGCACCAAATGTTCAGTTAGCTGCTAAAAGATGAGATGATTGCTACCCTGATCCCCGTCCCATGGGCCTGTCAATAACTATTTGGAAGGTCTGGAGCTGCTTTTCACTGAAGGGAGCAGGGAAGGTAAAACAAAACCCTCATGGCTCCATTGACCTTTAGCATGAGAGCACCAAAACCAGTTTTAGTCACATTAAAATCCTAGTTAATTGCCATTACATTCATTTGACAAACTAAAATATTCAGAGCTGATTATCAGTTGTGTCAAACGAAACAAAATAAAAACAGAGGCAGACACAAAACGCTGGAGGAACTCAACAGGTTATGAAAGCAAAAGTCATCACAGTGAGTCTCCTGTGGGACGTGCACAGACCAGTGCCCGTGATTTTCTTCATTCCTCCCTGGAATCTGCAGGACGAACCTGTAGAATTGTCAGTGATAACAGACAAATTCCTTCACAATGGTAAATACTGTTTTCTCCTTGTTACACATGGACTCATGGAGCAAAGCATTCTCATGTTGCTTAAACATAGATGATGCACTTGTTGGAACAAACGATTTATTGGTTTCCTTGTAAAAGGCCTTAAAGATTCACACAGAAAGACCGGTGGACGGGGTAAAAGAACAGACAACCCAGGATTGAACCGAATCAGTGAACCATTGGCTTCCCATCTGCTTAAGGCTGCGTTGGTTAGTAGCTCATTGGATTGAGAAGCCATCTGTCATGTTGAACATGAGGAAGAGACGTTACTTCAGTCCAGACAAGACCACCTCCCTCAACACTTTCTCCAGTCCATCTGGGACTGCATTAATGCTGCTTTCAATACCCATAAAGAACGAACAAACTTTATCATATTCGCTGCCAATTTCAAAGCTGCTCTCATCTTTACATGGTCCATCTCTGAATTTTTCCTCCATCTCACGATCATAGTCATGTCCCCATGGATTTCTCAGCTCCTCACTGAACCAGCTCTGATGGGGTGTTGTTGGTCCATGTGAGAGTCTGGGATCCAGGACTGAGATCGTAACCACCATGTCTGCTACAGATGCCAACTCTGAACAGACTTGCTCCCTGACAATGCATTACACTATCAGCTTTTTGGAAAGGAACATGACTGGTTAATAAATTCATTTCACAAACACTGATTATAAGAACTGTCAAAGCAAACAGAACGAAATGGCAGACACACATGAAATGTTGGAGGAACTCAGCAGGTCGTGAACTCCACAGCCATCACAATAATTCTACTGAGGGACTTGTACAGAGCAGTGCCTGTGATATTCTTCTTCACTCCCAGTAATGTGTAGGATTGTCAATGACTACCCCTACTTGGCATTGATTCTCTATTTCATGGTTATATTAAGTCCTTCCCTTCTCAAACTTTTCCTGATGCAAGGTTGATGGTCGCAGGAAACCCTGCAATGCAGTGGCACTGGTACGAACCCACTGTGTTGTTACAAGTTGCATGTTTGTCACAGGGCGAGGATTCACACTCGTCAATATCTGTGTGAACAGACAAAATCCCCACAACTGTAAGCACTATTTTCTCTATGTTACAAGTGGACTCGAAGTGTCTGGATGGATCAAAACACAGGCATGTTGTTTAGTATTGAGCCAACCCTTGTTAGAACAAATATTTCATTGATTTTTTTCTGACAAGAAGCCTTGAGGATTGTGGTAGAAAGACACGTGGACGGAGCTAACAGTTAGACTGCTACAGATGTACGAGTGAGAGCATTCTGACTGGCTGCATCACCATCAAGTATGGAGGGGCCACTGCACAGCAGCAGACAAACTTGTCAAGTGTTGGAAATGCAGCCGGTTCCTGTGGGCTTTAACCTCAATACCATTTAGGACATCTTGACAATGTGCTGCTTCAAAAAGGTGGCATCCACCATTAAGGAACCCCGTCACCCAGGACATGCCCTCTTCTCCTACTGCCATCATTCAGCAGGTACAGAAGCCTGAAGACAACTTCCAACTTTTTAGGAATACCTTCTTCTCCTCTGCCATCAGATTTCTGAACAGACAATGAACCCATGAATGTTACCTTGCTACTATTGCTCAAGTGTATTTAATTTTCTAATATATATTTCTGACTCCAACTTATATTTTATGCATTGCACTGTACTGTACAAATTTCATGACATATGTCAGTGACAGTCAACCGGAATTTGATTTTGATTCTGTTGGAGCCATGTATTAATGGCTGTGTCTTGCCCCAATTAAATGGCATATAATGTCCCAGGTAACCAAAGGGAATACTGGCAATGTTCACAATTAGTTTTTGTTCTTTCAGAGTTCTCCCAAAGAAGCAGCTCTCCGATTAGCCAATGCACCAATTAATCAGAGAGTTGTGAATGACGTTTATATGATGCTATGTGCCTGTGATGCTGCTGCGGTAAGACCAAAAGATCAAAAGACATAGGAGTAGAATTAGGCCATTCAGTAAGTTTTACATTGCACGAGTGCATACACACATTTGTGCATATTACAATAAACTGAACTTTGACTTTGACCTTGGTCATCCTGGAGATTGCCAATTTGACCTTTATTCTATGTCATGGTAATTTACGGTCATTACCTTTACAGCTCCTCCTTCCATTGGAGCCAGCCTTCTCAGACGACTGAAAACCTCTGCTGCAGATGCACTGGAATGAACCATCTGTGTTCTGACAAGTTGCTTCACGGGCACACGGAGAGGAATTACATTCATCGATATCTGTGCAGACCGAGAAACACTTCAGGCATTGCTCGACTACACATTAAGGTCCCTTCACCTTCAATACTCTCTAGGATCCTACTATATATGCTTATTAGAGTTAAATTTCATCTCCACGACCCTGCCCAGACTTCTGTACAAACTCCTTACAGAGGGCACTGGAATTTGACTCCAAACTCTGACACCCCAAACTGAACAGCACAGAGGGATGCCCTTCAACCCATCTAGTAGGTGCCAAACCTTTTAAACGACCTACACCCATCGACCGGTACCTGGGCCCATAGCCCTCCAACTCTGTACCTTCCACTTACCTATCCAAACTTCTCTGAAATGTTGAAATCCAGTTCATATGCACCTCTTGTGCAGACAGCTCATTCCACACTCTCACAACCCTCTGAGTGAAGAAGTTTCCCTCATGTCCCCTGAAACTTTTCACCTTTCACCTTTAGCCATGACCTCTTGCTGTAGACAGACCCAACCTCAGCGGAAAAAGCCTGTTCACATTTTTCCTATCTACAATATACCCATCACAATTTTGTTTAATTCATAGTCACTAACACATTCACAACTAATAATTCAGATCTTGAAATGTATTCTTGATTTCATAGTTATTTAAAGTCCTCACCTTCACAGTCCTGATTGATTGTATTGTAGCCATCCTTGCATTGACACTTGAAAGAACCAACTGCGTTCCAACACTTTTTGCGAGGTCCACATGAAATCGTTTCACATTCATTGATATCTGTGTAAAGAGGAAACATTTTATACAATCGTAAACATTTTTCTCTTCATTACAAGTGGAATCTATCTGTAGTTGATGGAATTTAGAAAATAACATCAGGGGTGCCACGGTAGCGAGTGCTTAGCCCAACGTTATTACAATTCAGTGCATTCCGAAGTTCAGAAATCAATTCCGACACTGTCTGGGAGGAGCTTGTACATTCTCCCCAGGAGTGTGTGGATTTCCTCCAAGTGTTGTGGTTTCCTCCAAGTGTTGTGGTTTCCTCCTAGTGTCCAAAGTCGTACTGGTTGGTAGGCTAATTGGTTATTGTAAAATGTCCTGTGATCAGGCTAGGGTTAAATAGATGGGTTGCTGCAGTGTGGCTCATTGGACCAAAAGGGCCTGTTCCACTCTACATCTTTAAATAAATAAATATTTTATTCAGAGATATAGAGTGGAAAATAAATTAAATTATTTCTGATCTTTCTGATGTGTATTTAATATCACAGAAATATTTGAGATTTTTGTAAATATATTCTTTGATTAAGTGTTCTGGTTCTTTTAAATGAAACAAAATGTACATGAGTTATCGCTGGCTGTGTCTCTGTGGTTTTGCTTTTAATTAGTTTTATGTTTCAGAGTTACAAAACATAACACTTTCTCATTACAGGGTGTTTTCACTCACAGAACTGCCATTGACTGGATGCTCTAGAGTCTTGTGTGTGAAAATCCAGGAGATCAGCAGTTTCTGAGATACTCAAACCACCCTGTCTGGCATCAACAATCATTCCACAGCCAAAGTCACTTACATCACATTTCTACCCCATCCTGACATTTGGTCTGAACAACAGTTGAACCCTTTGACCATGTCTGCATGCTTTTGTGCATTGAGTCGCTGCCACATGATTGGTCAATTGGACATTGCATTAATGAGCAGGTGTACATGTATACCTAATAAAGTGGGCACTGAGTGTACATTCATTGAAACCATTAATTGGATTGTATCATCAACTTAAACCTCAACCAAACTCAGTCACCTGAGGGGATTTAAAACTCACCAAAACATTTGTTTAGTGATGGATCAAATCGATGACCTGGTTGACACTGGTGATCTTGGGACAGAATGTCTTGGAAGATAACTAGAAGAAAGAAAATGAAGCTGTTAGACTTTTGTTCCATCATTTTTATTCCTTCTCTCCTGGAACACAACACCCCAATATTGAACGTAGCCAGGGCTGATGACAACCATGAGAGGGAGAGAGAGTTAATAGCCCCACCTCCTGAGATGGCAAAACCAGTCTTTGGATTGATGGCGTTGAACACAGGAGTGTCAGTGCTTTGTTCTCAGTGACCAAAATCCAGCCACCGGTATTGACTTCTGACACTGGTGTCCAAAGCTCACATGACTCCACATCACCTGTTGAAGTTATCTACACTGGGTCGAGAGGATGATGGTTATAGGGTAATGACTGTTCCTGAATCTGGTGGCGTGACAACCAATTTGCACTCTTTTGCACATTGGTCGTTTGTCAGTCTTTGTTTATGTAGAGTTTTAAGTAAATTTTTCTGTATTTCTTTATTTTCTTGTAAATGTTTTCATAAAATAAATCTCAGGATTGTACATGGTAACTTACATATACTATGATAATAAATTTACTTTGAACTTTGAAGTGATAAATATTAACTAATTACCAAACAAGGTGTTATGAGATAGTATTCGTGAGTTCATGGACATTTCAGAAATCTGATGACAGGACTGATGGCAGCTGTTTGGAAAACATTGAGTGTGGGTCTTCAGGCTCTGTACTGCTTTGTTGATGGGACTATTGAGAAGAGGGGAAGTCCTGGATGGTGAGATACAGGAGCCTTAGATCCCACAACACCAGGTTCAGGAACAGTTATTACCCAGCAACCATCAGGCTCCTAAACTACCAGGGATAACTTCACTCTCCTCAATGATGAACTGATTCCACAACCTATGGACTCACTTTCAAGAACTCTACATCTCATGTTCTCTGTATTATATATTTACTTTTTTGTTATTTGCATGATTTGAATTCTTTTGCACTCAGTTCTTCGTCATTCTTTGTTATTTATAGTTTTTCATAAATTCTATTGCATTTGTTTATGTTGCAGAAAATGGCTGCAAGAAAATGAATTCCAAGGGAGTGTATGATGACAAATACTACAATCATCTCTAGTAATTGTCTATAACTTCCCTTTGGAATTGGAGGCAACTCGATGTGGCAGAACTGAGGAGAGGCGAGGTGGCAGACCCATCAACAAGAGAGTGGAAGAGTGTGAAAGGTCGGGAATAGGCCGAATCGAAACCACGGGGTTCAGGCACCAGAGCAGATCAACACCATTGAACACGATGTGCGGACGCAGATTTACTGGCTGAATCAAGATGGCAAAGTCGGTGTAACCGTTTGGCAGAACTTGTTGTTTGGACGGAGACTTCAGCACCGGGACAGATTGAAAAGCTCAGGCCTGAAGCAGGGTATGAGCCGGTTCTGATCGCTGCTCTACAGCGTTTACTCAGCTCTGCGCTGGACTCTGGGACTCTCTTTCAGTTCAGAAACGCAATTAGTTTGTGGTCACTGTCTGTATGGTGTTTGTTTTTCATTGCACATTGTCTTCTCTTAATGGGTTATTTTATACTTTTATTTTTTATGGGCATGACGTGATTTTTATTCTCTGCATATTGGGTGTTAGACAGTCTTCTCTTACATATATATGTAGTTTGTTCTTGGGTTTCTTTGTTTCGTGGCTGCCTGTTAGAGATAAATCTCAAGGTTCTATAATGTCTACACACTTTGATAATAAATGTACTATCAGTTTTGAACCAGCACCCCTGCAGCACATTCCTCTCACCCAGCAATTGTTAGAGTTGGAACAATACTCATTCCTGACATTTACTCAGATTAAGGATCAAATGGATTTGCTTAGAAACTCCAACTAATTGAGGTTGGGGATTTGCTCATCCACTCTGTGTCACAAAGCAAATGTAGAGAGACAGGGCAGGGGAGGGTTAAATACAATTTAAATATCTCTCTGTACCAGGAGTTCACAACCTGGGGTCCATGGACCCCTCGGTAAAAAGTTAGGCTCCATGACATAAAAAAGGGTTAGGAACCGCTGCTCAACACTATCCCATCGAATACTTCCAGAGCAGTGACTATGTGGGTTAAATACAGAGTAACACATATCCTGAGCAGGGATATCATGGGTTAAATACATGGTAAATCTCCCTCTGCAATGTACCACAAGCACATCTGAGGCAGGGACATCATGGGGTAAATACAGAATGAAGCTCCCTTCACATTGTCCCATAAATATATCGTGGGCAGAGACAACATGAGCTACATTCAGAGTAAAGTTATCTCTACCACATCTAATCAAACGGATGTCAGATGGCAGACGAGAGGCTGAGGTCTGGCGTGGAATTCCTGGAGAATTCTTATATTTATTTCAAGCATTACCAATTTTTATTCCTAAATCTTTTTTTGATATTATTGACTCCAAAATATCTTGCTATCTGTGGCAGAATGAAAATCCTAGACTAAGCAAAAAATATTTACAGAAGCCTAAGAAGGAGGGCGGTTTGGCTTTGCCAAACTTGCGATTTTACTATTGGGCAGTTAATATCTGATATTTAATATTTTGGACACAAGAATCGACTATAGCAGCTTGCCCACAATGGGTAAATTTGGAATGTAAATCTGTACAAGACTTTACATTGTTTTCAATTTTAGGATTTTCACTTCCTTTTTCTTTATCTAAATTGAATAAACAAATAACTAATCCTATAGTCAAACATACATTGCAAATTTGGTTTCAATTTCGTAAATTTTTTGGTTTGAATAAGTTCATCTTATCAAGCCCTATAATATCTAACTTTTTTTTTCGGCCCTCTTTTATGGATCAAACTTTTGTTTTATGGAAAACAAAAGGTATAACATGTTTTCGTGATCTATTTTTAGATGATAGCTTTATGTCCTTTGAACAGCTATCTAATAAATATAATTTACCTAAAACTCATTTTTTTAGATATTTGCAAGTTAGAAATTTTTTGAATAATGAGTTACAGTCTTTTCCGAAACTATGTCCATCGGACATTACGGAAAGAATTTTAGCTCTGAATCCTTGTCAGAAGGGTTTAGTAGCTGTCATTTATAATATGATCATGAAAATACAGCCAGAAGTATCAGAAAAAATTAAGAAGGAATGGGAAAAAGAACGTCATTGTCTTATACCCACTGAGCAATGGGAGAAAATTTTACTATTGGTCAATTCGTCTTCTATTTGTGCTAAACATGCCCTAATACAATTTAAGGTTGCACTTAGAGCTCATACATCTAAGGATAAACTTGCTCGATTTTATTCTTATGTTAATCCAACCTGTGACAGATATCATTCTGATGTTGCTTCATTGACCCATATGTTTTGGTCTTGCCCTTGTTTGCAAAATTTCTGGAAAGATATTTTCAGTATTATTTCAATAGTTCTGAATATCAATTTCCAACCGCATCCTATTACTGCAATTTTCGGTTTACCAATGGCGGATAATAGTCGTTTATCCCCCTCATCTCGACGAATGATTGCATTTGTTACATTAATGGCTAGAAGATCTATTTTATTGAATTGGAAAGAAATTAATCCTCCAACTATATTTCAGTGGTTTTCTCAAACTATCTCTTGTTTGAGCTTAGAAAAAATTAGAAGTGTTGTCTTTGATCCTTCAGTTAAATTTGAAGAAACTTGGAGACCATTTATTCAACATTTTCATATGAGTTAAATTGTCTTTTCCTAAATCTCACTTCTATTATCCTTAATTATTTGGATGGAGGTTCGGAGTTATTGGCACTACTGTATATATTTGACATTATGCAATGGCCCATGTTGGTTAGTGTTTTTTTTTCCTTTTTTTGGTTTTTTAAAAAAAAAATTATTTCTTTTGTTCATAAGTACTATGAGTTTGGGAGGTTATTATATATTGATTATCATATATTTGAATGTCTACTTAAACAATCAACTATGTACTCTCAAACTCTCTGTATTCATGTTTCATTTATGTTTGCTTAAAAATTAATAAAAAGATTTAAAAAGAAAGAAAAGAGGACACTGGAATTTGACTCCAAACTCTGACACCCCAAACTGTACAGCACAGAAGGGTGCCTTTCGACCCATCTAATAGGTGCCAAACCTTTTAAGCGGCCTACTCCCATCGACCGGTACCTGGGCCCATAGCCCTGCATCCCCGTACCTTCCATTTACCTATCCAAACTTCTCTTAAATGTTGAAATCCAGTTCATATGCACCTCTTGTGCTGACAGCTCATTCCACACTCTCACAACCCTCTGAGTGAAGAAGTTTCGCCTCATGTCCCCTGAAACTTTTCACCTTTCACCTTTAGCCCATGACCTCTTACTGTAGACAGACCCAACCTCAGTGGAAAAAGCCTGTTCACATTTTTCCTATCGAAAATATACCCCCCGTAATTTTGTTGAATTCATAGTCTCTAACACATTCACAACTAGTAATTCAGATCTTGAAATGTATTCTTGATTTCATAGTTACTTAAAGTCCTCACCTTCACAGTCCTGATTGATTGCATAGTACCCATCCTTGCATTGACACTTGAAAGAACCAATTGTGTTCCAACACTTTTTGCGAGGTCCACATGAAATCGTTTCACATTCATTGATATCTGTGTAAAGAGGAAACATTTTATACAATCGTAAACATTTTTCTCTTCATTACAAGTGGATTCTATTTGTAGTTGATGGAACTTAGAAAATAACATTGGGGCGCCAAGGTAGCGAGCAGTTAGCCCAACGTTATTACAATTCAGTGCATTCCGAAGTTCAGAAATCAATTCCGACACTGTCTGGGAGCAGCTTGTACATTCTCCCCAGGAGTGTGTGGATTTCCTCCAAGTGTTGTGGTTTCCTCCTAGTGTCCAAAGTCGTACTGGTTGGTAGGCTAATTGGTTATTGTAAAATGTCCTGTGATCAGGCTAGGATTAAATAGATGGGTTGCTGCAGTGTGGCTCATTGGACCAAAAGGGCCTGTTCCACTCTACATCTCTAAATAAATAAATATTTTATTTAGAGATATAGAGTGGAAAATAAATTATTTCTGATCTTTCTGATGTGTATTTAATATCTCAGAAATATTTGAGATTTTTGTAAATATATTCTATGATTAAGTATTTTTGTTCACTTAAATAATTAAGTCTGGGTTATTTTTAAAAATTAATGTGAATGGCATACGTCATCATGCTACCACATCATATTTGCATGTCTCACTAAAGTAAAAACAAAATTAAACGCACATGAGTTACCCATGGCTCTGAGTAATTAGAGTAATATTGTAAATATATTCTTTGATTAAGTGTTCTGGATCTTTTAAGTGAAACAAAATGTATTTGAGTTATCCCTAGCTGTGTCTCTGTGGTTTTGCTTTTAATTAGTTTTATGTTTCAGAGTTACAAAACATAACACTTTCTCATTACAAGGTGTTTTCTCTCACAGAACTGCCATTCACTGGATGCTCTAGAGTCTTGTGTGTGAAAATCCAGGAGATCAGCAGTTTCTGAGATACTCAAACCACCCTGTCTGGCATCAACAATCATTCCACAGCCAAAGTCACTTACATCACATTTCTACCCCATCCTGACATTTGGTCTGAACAACAGTTGAACCTTTTGACCATGTCTGCATGCTTTTGTGCATTGAGTCGCTGCCACATGATTGGTCGATTGGACATTTGCATTAATGAGCAGGTGTACATGTGTATCTAATAAAGTGGGCACTGAGTGTACATTCATTGAAACCATTAATTGGACTGTATCATCAACTTAAACCTCAACCAAACTCAGTCAACTGAGGGAATTTAAAACTCACCCGCACATTTGTTTTGTGACGGATCAAATTGATAACCTGGTTGACACTTGTGTTCTTGGGACAGAATGTCTCGGAAGATAACTAGAAGAAAGAAAATGAAGCAGTTAGACTTTTGTTCCATCATTTTTACTCCTTCTCTCTTGGAACACAACACCCCAATACTGAATGTAGCCAGGGCTGATGACAACCGTGGGAGGGAGAGAGAGTTAATAGCCCCACCTCCTGAGATGGGCAAAACCGTTCTTTGGATTGATGGCATTGAACACAGGAGTGTCAGTGCTTTGTTCTCAGTGACCAAAATCCAGCCACCGGTATTGACTTCTGACACTGGTGTCCAAAGCTCACATGACTCCACATCACCTGTTGAAGTTATCTACACTGGGTCGAGAGGCTGATGGTTATAGGGTAATGACTGTTCCTGAATCTGGTGGCGTGACAAACAATTTGCACTCTTTTGCACATTGGTCGTTTGTCAGTCTTTGTTTATGTAGAGTTTTATGTAAATTTTTCTGTATTTCTTTATTTTCTTGTAAATGTTTTCATAAAATAAATCTCAGGATAGTACATGGTAACTTACATATACTATGATAATAAATTTACTTTGAACTTTGAAGTGATAAATATTAAGGTGTTATGAGATAGTATTCGTGAGTTCATGGACATTTCCGAAACCTGATGACAGGACTGATGGCAGCTGTTTGGAAAACATTGAGTGTGGGTCTTCAGGCTCTGTACTGCTTTGTTGATGGGACTATTGAGAAAAGGGGAAGTCCTGGATGGTGAGATACGGGAGCCTTAGATCCCACAACACCAGGTTCAGGAACAGTTATTACCCAGCAACCATCAGGCTCCTAAACTACCAGGGATAACTTCACTCTCCTCAATGATGAACTGATTCCACAACCTATGGACTCACTTTCAAGAACTCTACATCTCATGTTCTCTGTATTATATATTTACTTTTTTGTTATTTGCATGATTTGAATTCTTTTGCACTCAGTTCTTCGTCATTCTTTGTTATTTATAGTTTTTCATAAATTCTATCGCATTTGTTTATGTTGCATAAATGGCTGCAAGAAAATGAATTCCCAGGGAGTGTATGATGACAAATACTACAATCATCTCTAGTAATTGTCTATAACTTCCCTTTGGAATAGGAGGCAACTCGATGTGGCAGAACTGAGGAGAGGCGAGGTGGCAGACCCGTCAACAAAAGAGTGGAAGAGTGTGAAAGGTCGGGAATAGGCTGAATCGAAGCCACGGGGTTCAGGCACCAGAGCAGATCAACACCATTGAACACGATGTGCGGACGCAGATTTACAGGCTGAATCAAGATGGCAAAGTCCGTGTAACCGTATGGCAGAACTTGTTGTTCGGACGGAGACATCAGCACCGGGACAGATTGAAAAGCTCAGGCCTGAAGCAGGGTATGAGCCGGTTCTGATCGCTGCTCTACAGCGTTTACTCAGCTCTACGCTGGACTCTGGGACTCTCTTTCAGTTCAGTAATACTATTTGTTTGTGGTCACTGTCTGTATGATGTTTGTTTTTCATTGCACATTGTCTTCTCTTTATGAGTGATTTTATACTTTTATTTTTTATGGGTATGACGTGGTTTTTATTTTCTGCATATTGGGTGTTAGACAGTCTTCTCTTATATATATATGTAGTTTGTTCTTGGGTTTCTTTGTTTCGTGGCTGCCTGTTGGGAAATAAATCTCAAGGTTCTATAATGTCTACATACTTTGATAATAAATGTACTATCAGTTTTGAACCAGCACCCCTGCAGCACATTCCTCTCACCCAGCAATTGTTAGAGTTGGAACAATACTCATTCCTGACTTTTACTCAGATTAAGGATCAAATGGATTTGCTGAGAAACTCCAACTAATTGAGGGCGGGGATTTGCTCATCCACTCCGTGTCACAAAGCAAATGTAGAGAGACAGGGCAGGGGAGGGTTAAATACAATTTAAATATCTCTCTGTACCAGGAGTTCACAACCTGGGGTCCATGGATCCCTCGGTAAAAGGTCAGGCTCCATGACATAAAAAAGGGTTAGGAACCGCTGCTCAACACTATCCCATCGAATACTTCCAGAGCAGTGACTATGTGGGTTAAATACAGAGTAACACATATCCTGAGCAGGGATATCATGGGTTAAATACATGGTAAATCTCCCTCTGCAATGTAGCACAAGCACATCTGAGGCAGGGACATCATGGGGTAAATACAGAATGAAGCTCCCTTCACATTGTCCCATAAATATATCATGGGTAGAGACAACATGAGCTACATTCAGAGTAAAGCTATTTCTACCACATCTAATCACACAGATGTGAGGGGGCAGACGAGAGGCTGAGGTCTGGTGTGGAATTCCTGGAGAGGGGCACAGATTGAGACTCGGACTCAAGCTGTGAATGAGCCTGTGCTGGGACAAAAGTACTGAGGTTTGAAGAGTCCACTGACAGAAATCAGTCTCCAGGGCAGGACACGATGAACTTCAAAATCCTCGGGGCTTTCTGGAAGCAAGCACTTGGGAAAACCAGGTGACTGGGCGGATGCCCCTCTCGTGACACTGGGTGGTCATTGCCATGTTAGTGACTTGTGTGGCACCCAAAACCATTCAGCCCATCACCCCACACCAGCTCCAGCAGAGCAATCGGGGGTTGGTGGGGTGATTATTGGAAGAGGTAAAGAATGGGTAAAGGTAAAACAATGGAAGAAAGGGAAGGACAAGAACAAGAGGGAGAGATGAACAGGTGAGGAGAAGGGGCAAGAGGGTAACCAGAATGGAAAAATAGAGAAGGAGGGAGGGGAAGCAAGAGGAGGGAGAATGGTAACTTCATATAATTCCCCCTTCCCCTTTCACTCTTTTTCCTGTCCTGTGGTTACCCTCTTACTCTTTTTCTTCTCACCTCCCCATCACATCCCTCTCATCTCCCTCTGTGCTTCCCTTTCTTCCATGGTCCTCTGTCCTCTCCAATCAGATTCCTTCATCTTCTTCAGCCCTTTACCTCTTCCACCTATTCCCCCACCCACCTTCTTACTTCATCCCACCTACTCACCTTCCCCTTCACCTGGTCTCACCTATCACCTGCCAGCTTGTTTCCCTTCCTCTCCCCTCCCCACCTTCCTGCTAATGCCCCTTTACTTTCCCGTCTGGAAGTGGGTCTCAACTCAAAATATCGACTGTCTATTTCCCTCCATAGATGATACGTGACCTGCTGGGTTTCAGTCATGAGTTCCAGCTGCTGGAACGATTCAAACTGTGCGAGGAGCTTCCAAATGGAAGTCCTGAATGAGTTTTATTTGTTTCACTGACATTTGGGCTTCTGCAGTTATAGTGACCATAACATTGAGGGTTTATCAAGAAAACACAATTAACATCCTTCAACAAATGAAGATTATGGTCACCGCCCAGTCCAAACAACATACAGTAAACGATTAATTTTGTCTCTGCTACTCTAAAACCATTGTGAGAAGGATGTTGAAGAGATAAACAAGAAATTTACAGAAATTGGGCTCAAGGCTTGGGTTGATGTTTAGATCAGCCCTGGGCAGTGAGAACACAGGACACGGTGTGAATGGGGAGTGAGAGCATTAGAGTACCGTGGAAACCACTTTAACACCACCCACATCTCCCGCTGACTGCTCCTACCCTTCAAAGAGCTGCTGCTGGGAGGGCTGGCTGGAAAATGACTGCATCCGGGCCCGGAGGTGCCACTCTCACACTGTTAGCTGCTAAAAGTTTGTTATCGCGCAGGAAACTACCGATATGCATCAACATCCATGTATGGGGGTGGGGGTGGTGGAGAAAATTTGCAGCCTGCAATTTGCCTCTGGGGACAGCAAGGAGTGATGTTGTGTTGGATCCATCTTGTTTATATTTTTTGTCCAATCACCTACACTCAGTGGCCACTTTATGAGTTACCTCCTGTACACAATAGATTGGCCACGAAATGTAAGTTCATGGTCTTCTGCTGCTGTAGCAGACCCACTTCACATTCAATGTGTTGTGCATTTGGAGATGCTCTTCTGAACCTTTTGACCCTGTCTGCAATCTTTTATGCATTGAGTTGCTGTCACATGATTGGTGGATTAGATATTTACATTAACGAGCAGGTATACAGGTGTAGCGAATAAAATGGCCACTGAGTGTGTGACCCGTAGTGGTGGACACCTCCACCATGGGGAAATGGTTTTGTACTTTCTGCCCCAGTTATGCCACTTGTAGAGTTCCAGTTAAAATCAGATCAGATGTGATCCCATGGATGCTGGATCAGGTTTGAGGAACTGATTCTCGTTGCTGTTTCCTGATGCTGAGGAATTGCAGCAATCAACAACTTTTGCAATGTTGGATTGGACTGGGGTGCCACAGTAACACAACACTATCACAGGTTGGGGTGTCAGAGTTCAGAGTTCAATTCAATGCTATCTGTACATTGTCCCCATGGGTTTCCCCACTCCAATTCAGACTATGCTGCGTGTGCTGGGCACGAGCAGTTGGTCGGAGGCGTGTGGCAGCCGCGCCCCTTCTTCAATCAGCAGCTCCTTCCCACCTGAAAGGAATTACAGGATGTTTGACCATGAGCCTCTCAGGCTCCATCTGGCTCTCTGCCATTTTCATTTTCTTCTAGAGGGTCGCCATTTCACAGCGTTTATGCACCACAAACCCCTCGTGGATGTGATGGCCAAAATCTTAGACTCTTGGTGTGCAAGTCAGCAACACCAGCTGGACTACATCTCAGAGTTCACAACTGATGTACCACATATCAACGGGAAAATTAATGCCGTGGCTGATTGCCTCTCGCGGCCACCCACTGAGGCCATACACATAGGGGTTGAGTATGCCAGCATGGCAGCCGACCAAACTACTGACCCAGAGGCCCAGGCTTACTGAATATCAGCCATGGGCCTGCAGTTTGCTGACCTTAGGTTCGGAGAAGCTGGGGTTTCTCTCCTGTGCAACATCTCAACTGGTCACCCTTGCCCCACAGTGCCCACAAACTAGAGACAAAATGTTTCTGATTCCATAGGTGGCCTGACAGAAACTGTTTGCACTAAAGTTTGTGTGGCACAGGCTTAGAAAGGACGTACATGATCGGATTACAGCCTGTAGGGAATGCCAGTCAGCAAAAAATAACCGCAATGTTCAAGTGCCATTGGCATCATCTGATTTTCCTGAGCAACATTTGACCATGTCAATGTGGACCTTGTTGGTCCTCTTTCCCCATCCCGTAGTTTTACATCCCTCCTTACCATGGTGGATCGAACCACGAGGCAGACGGGTCGTCTCTCCAGCATCAACAACGGCCACCGACGTGGCTCAGGCTTTTGTCAGCTCGGTTTGGTACACCGTCTGATATTTCCTCTGACCTCTATCCCCAATTCATATCAAACCTCTGGGCTGCAATGACCCAGAATCTCGGGGTGAGGGTACATCACACTCTGGCGAATCACATGCAGTCCAATGGCCTTTCCGAGCAGTTTCACCACTCCTCAAAGGCTGCTCTGAGGGCTTCCCCAGTGGATGAGTGTTGGGCTGATCATCTCCCGTGGGTCCTGCTGGGGTTCAGAACAGCCCTCAAAGAGAAGTTGCAGTCGTCCACAGTTGAATTGGTATATGGGCAGCCATTACAAGTGCCAGGTGATTTTATTCCTGACACCGTGACTGCCTGGCCGGCCTCTCAACAGCATTCCACCCTCCTCAGTAAATTCAATTCCTTTGTACCTATTCCTGCCTCTCATCAGGGTGTACAGCACACCTGGTTTCCTGTTGACCCACATTCCATCTCATTTGTTTTGTCCTCCATGACGCTCACCAACATCTGCTGAGGTCCCCTTACGATGGCCCATTCCACATTTTAGAACAGAGAGAAAATACTTTCAATATTAGTAAGATGGATAAACTTGGACGTACTTCAGTAGAAGGCCTGAATCGCTGAGTGTGTGCCTCAGCCTTCTGTACCTTCCACCTGATGGTAACGGTGATAGCAACACACACAAAATGCTGGAGAAACTCAGCAGGCCAGGCAGCATCTATGGAAATGAGTAAACAGTTGACATTTACATTTTGGGCTGATACCAAGTTCAGAGGAGATATATGGGAAAGGTTTTTTACACAGAGCTTTGTGGGTGATGCCAGAGGTGATGGTTGAGGCATATACTGTACGATAGAGGTGATTAAGAACCTCTTATTAGGAATATGAATGTGCCGAGGATGGAGGGATAGGCAGGGGTGGCACAGTAGCATAGTGGTTAGCACAACACTTTTCAGTACAAGTGACCCAGGTTCAATTCCCACTGCTGCCTGTAAGGATTTTATACATTCCTCCCATGAACACATTCATTTCCTCCTGGTGCTCCAGTTTCCTCCCACAGTCCAAAGTCGTACCAGTTGGTAGGTTAATTGGTCATTGTAAATTATCATGTGATTAGGCTCGGTTTAAATCGGGGAATTGCCGGCCAGTGCATCTCGAAGGGCCGGATTGGCCTATTCTACGCCGTATTTCAATAATAATAAATGAAAGAAGGGATTAGGTTAGTTGAGCTAGTTTATCAGTTCGGTACTACATTGTGGGCTGAATGGCCTGTTCCTGTGTTGTACTGTCCCTATAGTACTTTCTGCCCGTTACACCGCTGGCATTTAGAGCAGCAATGAAGTTCCTCCATCTGTCTGTGTAAGTTTCCTCACTGCTGTTTCTGTAAGAATTGCTTTTTTTACCAGTCAGGGTGGTTAGTGCAGAGCTTAACCCCCGAACATGGAGAACCGGTGGATAACGCTTCATCTGGCCTCTACCCTTTGACCTGTTTAGCATGGGTAGCCCTACGAGCACAATGCTGACCTCCCATGCCAATGCTCCCATCTCAGTTCATCTCAATGTTAGTGAAATTCACTCAGATCCTGCTATGGAAACAGGTCTGAAATATTGAAATATTGGCACTCAGGAGGTGCTGAAAATGTGTGTGGTACAGAGTGGCCGCCTTATGGTGCCACTGTCCCAGGTTCAATCTGAACCTCAGAACAAGGTCAGTGTGGAGTTTGACCAAAGAGACCCACAAAATGATAACCTCAGTGATGGACCCACCCTGACACATAATCAAACACAGACCAATGTAGAAAACAAACCAACATATAACCCACTGAAGAATGATGGTCCCACCTCCAGTATATTGCACATCTCTGACCGATCGTGGCTCCAGCCCAACATAGAATAATAGAACCATAGAACATTACAGCTCAGAAACAGGCCTTTTGGCCCTTTTTGGCTGTGCTGAACCATTTTTCTGCCTAGTCCCACTGACCTGCACATGGACCATATCCCTCCATACACCTCTCATCCATGTACCTGTCCAAGTTTTTCTTAAATGTTAAAAGTGAGCCCACGTTTACCACTTCATCTGGCAGCTCATTCCATACTCCCACTACTCTCTGTGTAAAGAAGTCCCCCCCCCCCAATGTTCCCTTTAAACTTTTTCCCCTTCACCCTTAACCCATGTCCTCTGTTTTTTTCTCCCATAGCCTCAGTGGAAAAAGCCTGCTTCGTTTCAATCTATCCATACCCATCATAATTTTATACACCTTTGTCAAATTTCTCCTCATTGTTCTACGCTCCAGGGAATAAAGTCCTAACCTATTCAACCTTCCTCTGTAACTCAATTTTTCAAGTCCCGGCAACATTCTTGTAAACCTCCTCTGCACTCTTTCAACCTTATTAATATCCTTCCTGTAATTTGGTGACCAAAACTGCACACAATACTCCAAATTCAGCCTCTCCCATGCCTTATACAAACTCACCATAACATTCCAACTCTTATACTCAATGCTTTGATTTATGAAGGCCAATGTACCAAAAGCTCTCTTAACTACCCTATCTACCAGTGACGCCACTTTTAGGGAATTTTGTATCTGTATTCCCAGATCCCTCTGTTCTACCACACTCCTCTGTGCCCTACCATTGACCTTGTATGTTCTACCGTGGTTTTTCCTTCCAAAGTGCAACACCTCACACTTGTCTGTATTAAACTCCATCTGCCATTTTTCAGCCCATTTCTCCAGCTGGTTCAAATCCCTCTGCAAGCTTTGAAAACCTTCTTCACTGTCCACTACATCTCCAATCTTGGTATCATCAGCAAATTTGCTGATCCAATTTACCACATGATCATCCAGATCATTGATATAGATGACAAATAACAATGGACCCAGCACTGATCCCTGTGGCACACCACTAGTCACAGGCCTCCACTCAGAGAAGCAATTCACCACTACCATTCTCTGACTTCTCCCATTGAGCCAATGTTTAATCCAGTTTACTACGCCGCCATGTATACCTAGTGACTGAATCTTCCTAACTAACCTCCCATGTGGGACCTTGTCAAAGGCCTCACTGAAGGCCATGTAGACAACATCTACTGCCTTCCCTTCATCCACTTTCCTTGTAACCTCCTCAAAAGACTCTAATAGATTTGTCAAACATGACTTACCATGCTCGAAGCCACGTTGACTCTCCCTAATAAGTCCCTGTCTATCTGAATACTTGTAGATCCTATCTCTTATTACACTTTCCAATAATTTACCTACTACCGACGTCAAACTTGCCAGCCTATAAGTTCCTGGATTACTTTTAGAGCCTTTTTTAAACAACTGAACAAATGAGCTATCCTCCAATCCTCCGGCACCTCACCCATAGATACCGACATTTTAAGTATATCTGCCAGGGACCCTGCAATTTCAACACTAGTCTCCTTCAAGGTCCGAGGGAATACTCTGTCAGGTCCTGGGGATTTATCTACTCTGATTTGCCTCAAAATAGCAAACACCTCCCCCTCTTCAATCTGTATAGGTTCCATGACCTCACTACTTGTTTGCCTTATTTCCATTGACTGCATGCCAATTTCCTCAGTAAATACAGACGCAAAAAATCTATTATAAGATATGCCCCATTTACTTTGGTTCCATACATACCCGAGCACTCTGCACTTCAAGAGGACCAATTTTATCCCTTACTATCCTTTTGCTCTTAATATACCTGTATATTTGGATTATCCTTCACCTTGACTGCCAAAGCTACTTCATGTCTTCTTTTAGCCCTCCTGATTTCTTTCTTAATTATTTTTTTGCACTTTTTATACTCCTCAAGTACCTTATTTTCCCCCTGTTTCCTATACATGTCATATAGCTCTTTTCTTCTTCTTTATCAGCGTTCCAATATCCCCAGAGAACCAAGGTTCCTTATTCTTATTCACTTTGCCTTTAATCCTGACAGGAACATACAAACTCTGCACTCTCAAAATTTCTCCTTTGAAGGCCTCCCACTTACCTACGACATCCTTGCCAGAGAACAACCTGTCCCAATCCATGCTTTTAGATCCTTTCTCATTTCTTCAAATTTGGCCTTTTTCCAGATTAGAACCTCAACCCAAGGACCAGATCTATCTTTATCCATGATGAACTTGAAACTAATGGTGTTATGATCACTTGAACCAAAGTATTCCCCTATACACACTCCCGTTACTTGTCCTAACTCATTTCCTAATAGATCTAATATTGCTTCCTCTCTAGTCGGTAACTCTATATATTGATTTAGAAAACTGTCCTGAACACATTTTACAAACTCTATCCCGTCTAGACCTTTAACAGTATGGGAGTCCCACTCAATACGTGGAACATTAAAATCCCCTACTATCACAACTTTATGTTTCCTGCATTTATCTGATATCTCTCTGCAAATGTGCTCCTCCAATTCTCGCTGACTATTGGGTGGTCTATAATACAACCCCATTAATGTGGTCATACCTTTCCTGTTTCTTAGCTCCACCCATATGGCCTCGGTAGACAAGCCCTTTAATCTGTCCTGCTGAAGCACTACTGTAATATTTTCCCTGACTAGCAAAGCCACCCTTCATCCCTCTGCCTCTTTCATGTCTGAAACATCGGAACCCTGGCACATTAAGTTGCCAGTCCTGCCCACACCACCCCCCCCCCCCCCCCCGTAGCCAAGTTTCGCTAATGGCTACAATTGTCATAATTCCACGTGTCAATCCATGCCCTCAGCTCATCAGCCTGCCCCACAATACTCCTCGCATTGAAATAGACACGCTTGTGAACATTAATACCACCACACACAACCCTTCTATTTGTGACTTTGCATGAGCCTTTAACATCATTTATTTTCACCCCTGCTCCATCATCCACTCCGACACTCTGGTTCCCATCCCCCTGCAAATCTAGTTTAAACCCTCCCCCATTAGCACTAGCAAACCTCCCTACAAGGATATTAGTCCCCCTGTAGTTCAGGTGTAACCCATCTCTCTTCTACAAGTCCCACCTGCCTCAGAAGAGGACCCAATGATCCTGAAATCTGAAACCCTGCCCCCAACACCAGTTCCTCAGCCATGTGTTCATCATCCAGAGCATCCTATTCTTACCCTCACTGGCACGTGGCACAGGCAGCAATCCTGAGATTACCACCTCGAGGTCCTGCTTTTTAACTTCTTACCAAGCTCTCTATATTCATTCTTCAGCACTCCCTCACTCTTTCTTCCTACGTCATTGGTATCGATGTGAACCATGACATATAACCATATAAAAACTACAGCACGGAAACAGGCCACCTCGGCTCTTCTAGTCCATGCCGAACGCTTACCCTCACCTAGTCACACCGACCTGCACTCAGCCCATAACCCTCCATTCCATTCCTGTCCATATACCTATCCAATTTTTTTTTTAATGACAAAATCGAACCTGCCTCTACCACTTCTACTGGAAGCTCGTTCCACACAGCTACAACTCTCTGAGTAAAGGAGTTCCCCCTCGTGTTACCCCTAAACTTTTGTACCTTAACTCTCAACTCATGTCCTCATATTTGAATCTCCCCTACCCTGGATGGAAAAAGCATATCCACGTCAACTCTATCTAGCCCCCTCATAATTTTAAGTACCTCTATCAAGTTTATTGAACACCAAAAACTGAACGCAAACAGCAGTAAAATACCTTTCCATAATTACATCATAATAACAGAACAGCCTTTTCAAATGAATACCATTGGTGGTTGTGAATTATGTGCATATCTGCCAATTACGTTACCCTACACAGGCACTGCCCAGAACTCACTGAAACTGGAATTATGAGCCTGATCGGAGCTCGGGTGAGCAGCCTAACACAGGTCCTATGTTCCATGGGTGGAGGAACAGCAGAGGCCTCTGGTTGTGCTGACATGCTCATAGTCATATTGTAAAGCAAGGGTGTGATAGCGGTATCCTGCAAACTTTGGTGGGCCAGTTTAAGGCGATCTATGAAAATGCATTCCTATTTGCCCCTCTCATCTTTGATAAATTCTTTTCTTTCAGTTCCAAAACACGGAACGGGCCATTTTAAGGAGTTGTCATGTCGGATGAAACAAATGAGTAATGTAGGTCAACAGGAATCCAAGAGTGCTGTATACCATGAGAGGGGTAGGAATATGTGAGGAATTGAACTTACTGAGGGTGGAGAGGAATGTTGCTGACAGGCCGACCAGGTGGTCGTGGCATCAGGAATAAAATCACCTGGCACTCAGAACGCCTGCCTGTATACCAATTCAGCCATGGTCAATTGCAGGTCCTGTTTTGGAGCTATTCTGAGCCCCAGCAGGACCCACAGAAGATGACCATCAAGTCAACTCAAATCACTTTTTATTGTCATTTCGACCATAACTGCTGGTACAGTACACAGTAAAAACGAGACAACATTTTTCAGGACCATGGTGCTACATGAAACAATACAAAAACTACACTGAACTACATAAAACAACACAAAAACCTACACTACAGACCTACCCAGGACTGCATAAAGTGCACAAAATGGTGCAGGCATTACAATAAACAATAAACAAGACAATAGGCACAGTAGAGGGCAGTAAGTTGGGGTCAGTCCAGACTCTGGGTATTGAGGAGTCTGATGGCTTGGGGGAAAAAACTTACAAAGTCTGGTCATGAGAGCTCGAATGCTTTGGTGCCTTTTCCTAGATGGCAGGAGGGAGAAGAGTTTGTATGAGGGGTGCGTGGGGTCCTTCATAATGTTGTTTGCTTTGTGGATGCAGCGTGTAGTGTAAATGTCCGTGATGGTGGGAAGAGAGACCCCAATGATCTTCTCCGCTGACCTCACTATCCACTGCAGGGTCTTGGGATCCGAGATGGTGCAATTTCTGAACCAGGCAGTGATGCAGCTGCTCAGGATGCTTTCAATACAACCTCTGTAAAATGTGATGAGGATGGGGGGTGGGAGATGGACTTTTCTCAGCCTTCACAGAAAGTAGAGACGCTGCTGGGCTTTCTTTGCTATGGAGCTGGTGTTGAGGGACCAGGTGAGATTCTCTCCCAGGTGAACACCAAGAAATTTGGTGCTCTTAACGATCTCTACCGAGGAGCCGATGTTCGGCAGAGAGTGGTCGCTCCGTGCCCTCCTGAAGTCAACAACCATCTCTTTTGTTTTGTTCACATTCAGAGACAAGTTGGCTCTGCACCGGTCCGTTAGCCGCTGCACCTCCTTTCTGTATGCTGAATCGTCGATCTTGCTGATCAGACCCACCACAGTCGTGTAATCGGTGAACTTGATGATGTGGTTTGAGCTGTGTGTTGCAGCACAGTCGTGGGTCAGCAGAGTGAACAGCAGTGGAATGAGCACACAGCCCTGGGGGCCCCCGTGCTCAGCGTGATGGTGTTGGAGATGCTGCTCCCGATCCGGACTGACTGAGGTCTCCCAGTCAGGAGGTCTAGGATACAGTTGCAGAGGGAGGTGTTCAGGCCCAGTAGGCTCAGCTATCCAATCAGTTTCTGAGGAATGATTGTGTGAATGCTGAACTGAAGTCGATGAACAGCATTCGAACGTACGTATCTTTTTTGTCCAGGTAGGTTAGGGCCAGGTGGAGGGTGGTGGCAATGGCGTCGTCTGTTGAATGGTTGGAACGGTACGTGAAGTGCAGGGGGTCCAGTGAGGGGGCAGCAGGGTCTTGATGTGCCTCATGACGAGCCTCTCGAAACACTTCATGATGATGGATGTGAGTGCAACGGGACGGTAGTCATTGAGGCAGGACACTGAAGATTTCTTCAGCACGGGGACGATGGTGGCGGCCTTGAAGCACGTTGGAATGGTGGCGCTGCTCAGCGAGGGAGATGTTGAAGATGTCAGTGAGAACGTCTGCTGGCTGGTCTGCACAACCACTAAGCACTCTTCCAGGAATATTGTCTGGTCCAGCAGCCTACTGTGGGTTGACCCTGCACAGGGATCTCCTCACATCGGCCACGGTGAGACACAGCACCTGGTCAGTTGGAGGAGAGGTGGACTTCCTCGCCGTCACATCATTTTCCGCCTCAAAACGGGCATAGAAGTTATTCACGCATCTGGGAGGGAGGCATCACCCAACCAGTCAGGAGATGTTCTGTAGTTGGTGATGTCCTGAATGCCCTTCCACATGCGCCACTGTCCTGGAAGAGGCTGTGGATGCACTGGGCATGTGCATGCTTTACCCCTCTGATTACCCGGGACAGTTTGGCCCTCGCTGTCGTTAGGCCTGCCTTGTCACCCGTTCTGAAGGCGGAGTCACGGGTCCTCAGCACCGCACGCACCTCCGCGAGCATCCCTGGCTTCAGGTTAGAGCGTGTAGTGATGGTCTTGGACACAGTGACGTCATCGATGCACTCACTGATGTGGCTAGTCACTGATGCCAGTGAGTGGCTGTTCTGTGAGTGAAAACATCTTCTTAAATACACTTGCTGAATGTTTTTTTTTTAGCACCATTCTTTGTAAACTCTAGAGTCTGTTGTGCGTAAAAACCCCAGGAGATCAGCAGTTTCTGAGATACTGAAATCACCCTGAGTGGCACCTAATTAATTAGCTTGTTTAGTTTGGCTTTTTCTTAAAGACATGACGGGTGTGCTCCGGCTAGCACTGCACCCCTGAACCCAGGTACTGAAGAGTGTCCAAGCCACATCAGCGGCCATTGTCGATGTTAGCGGGACGACCTCTGGCCACCTGCTGGTACAGAACACCATGCTGCGGAGGCGTGTGAAAACACGGAAGGAGGGAAATGCACCACAAGGTCCACATTGACATGGTCAAACCGTTGCTCAGGGACCTCAGAAAGTGTCAGTGGCGCCTGGACGACAGGTGCACTGGGGAGCGGGTGCGCCAGTTGGATGGCATTGGAAAGAGCCTGTCTGGTATCACCAAATGCCCTGGTTATGTCCGCTGACCAATCAAGCATGTGATTAGAGGTTTTGTCTTTAAGCGCAGGGGAAGCATAACTACAGCAGCTTGTGGAATGAAGTAGTGATAGAAATTCACCATGCTTAAAAACTCCTGTAGTTTATTACTAAAACGGGGCCGTGGGAAATCCATAATAGCAGTTGATTTTGCTGGGAGTGGTTTCGCACCTTCTGCAGAGATGTGATGGCCGAGAAAGTCAATGGTTGACAACCCAAACTGGCATTTAGCACGGTTATAATCACACTGAGGTGACTGTACGCTCGAAAAGTGTGCAGAGATGAGATACGTGTTCGGGTTTAGATGCACTGACGTCAAGTCTGTCATCCAGGCAAACAGAAGGAAAATCTAAGTCTTTTAATACGGAATCCATCAACCATGGGAAAGACTGTGCTGCATTTTGAGCCGAAACGGCATACGCAGAAATCAGGCAAGGAGAGCACTCAGACTCCACAGTCTGAAAGGTAAATGTGAGTGTTCAGCGATCGGTATTCATCATTTTCAGGCTGGTGTTCTAGTAGACTCACCAGTCACGCAGCCGTGGAGTTACCGAGCGATGCGACCACACAGAAATATTTGGTGTTGTTGGCGGAGATTTCTCACAGTGTGTATTGGGCCTCGGTTCGTATGAACCAAGTAATGACATTTTGCTCCAAAAGCTACAGGGGCTACAGGGAGTTAGAAAGGAAGCTGAGAAAGAGCACCTCAAAGGTAGTAATCTCAGGATTACTGCATGTGCCACGTGACAGTGATTAGAGCAATAGAGTGAGGTGGAGGACAAATGTGTGGCTGAGGGATTGGAGCAGTGGGCAGTGATTCAGATTTCTGGATCATTGGGACCTCTTCTGGGGCAGGTGTGACCTGTACAAAAAGGACGGGTTGCACTTGAATCCTAGCCGGACCAATATCCTGGCGGGGAGGTTTGCTAAGGCTATTGGGGAGAATTTAAACTAGAATGGCTGGGGGGTGGGAACAGAACTGAAGCGATGGAGGAAGAGGCAGTTGGCTCACAAATAGAGAAAGCTTGTAGACAGTGTGAGAAGGAGGGTATGCAGGTGGTAGAGAAGGGATGCGCTCAAACCGATAGTTTGAGATCTGTCTACTTTAATGCAAGGAGTATTATGAACAAAGCGGATGAGCTTAGAGTGTGGATCGGTACTTGGAATTCTGATGTTGCGGCCATTACAAAGACTTGGATGGCTCAGGGGCAAGAATGGTTACTTCAAGTGCCAGGCTTTAAATGATTCAGAAAGAATAGGAAGGGAGGCAAAAGAGGTGGGGGCATGGCATTGTTGATCAGTGATAGTGTCACGGCTGTAGAAAAGTAGGAAGTCATGGAGGGATTGTCTACAGAATCTCTGTGGGTGAAAATTATGAACAGGAAGGGGTCAATAATTCTACTAGCTATTTTTTATAGACCATCCAATAGTAACAAGGACATCGAGGAGCCGATAGAGAGACAGATTCTGGAAAGGAGTAATAATAACAGAGTTGCCCTGATGGGAGATTTTAATTTCCCAAATACTGATCGGCATCTCTCTAGAGCTGTCATGGTCCCATCTGGCTGTCCCCCATCTCGCTCTTATCTCCTTGATTATACCTTAATTCCAGTTGTTAGATTCTCAGTTGCTGCTAGTTCACTTAATTACAGCACACCTGGTTTCCATCAGAGACTGCAGGATAAGATCTCTGACATCACAACCATAGGTTGCCAGTTCGTTGGTCTATTCCCATGTGATAACTTTGTTTCCCGACCACTTAGAACCATTAGTTCTAAGTTCAGCTCTAGTTTCCAGTTATGCCATGAAAACCCCGTCTCTGTGTCAAGACTCTTTATCAGAGCTCCATGTCAAGATTCCTCCTGGTTATCTGTTCCACTTTCCCGACTGTGCAAGCACCTCGCAACCCTGTCTGCGTGTCTGTGTCTAGCACTTGGGTTCACCCCCAGTCGCTCTGTGTAACAAGAGCAAGGTGTTTAGATGGCGTGGAGTTTGTTAGGACTGTTCAGGAAGGTTTCTTGACACAATATGTAGATAAGCGTACAAGAGGAGAGGCTGTACTTGATCTGGTATTTGGAAATGAACCTGGTCAGGTGTCAGAACTCTCAGTGGGTGAGCATTTTGGAGATAATGATCACAATTCTTTCTCCTTTACCATATCATTGGAGAGGGATAGGAACAGACAAGTTAGGAAAGCATTGAATTGGAGTAAGGGGAAATATGAGGATATCTGGCAGAAACTTGGAAGTATTAATTGGGAACAGATCTTCTCAGGGAAATGTTTGGCAGAAATGTGGAAAATGTTCCAGGGAAATTTCTGTTCCAATAAGGCAGGGAAGGAATGGTAGGGTACAGGAACCATGGTGTACAAAGGCTGTGTAAATCTAGTCAAGAAGAAAAGAAAATCTTACCAGCTTACTAGAAGATTATAAGGCTAGCAGGAAAGAGCTTAAGAAGCAAATTAGGAGAGCCAGAAGGGGCCATGAGAAGCACTTGGCAGACAGGATTAAGGAGAACCCCAAGGCATTCTACAAGTATGTGAAGAGCAAGGGGATAAGACTAGAGAGGATAGGACCAATCAAGTGTGACAGTAGAAAAGTGTGTATGGAACTAGAGGAGATAGCAGAGGTACTTAATGAATACTTTGCTTCAGTATTCACTATGGAGAAGGATCTTAGTGATTGTAGGGATGAATTGCACTGAGCTGAAAAGCTTGAGCAGATAGATATTAAGAAATTGGATCTGCTTTTGGAAAGCATCAAGTTGGATAAGTCACCGGAACCGGACGAGATGCACCCATGGCTACTGTGGGAGGCAAGGGTGGAGATTGCTGAGCCTCTGGCGATAACCTTTGCATCATCAATGGGGATGGGAGAGGTTCCAAAGGGTTGGAGGGTTGCAGATGTTGTTCCCTTATTCAGCAAAGGGAGTGTGATAGACCAGCAATTTATAGACCAGTGAGTCTTACTTCAGTTGTTGGCAAGTTGATGGAAATGATCAGGAGAGGCAGGATTTATGAACATTTGGAGATGTATAATATGATTAGGAATAGTCAGCATGGTTTTGTCAAAGGCAGGTCGTGCCTTACGAATCTGATAGAATTTTTTGAGGATGTGACTACACACGTTGATGAAGGTAGGGCTGTAGATATAGTGTATATGGATTTCAGCAAGGCATTTGATAATGAACCCCATGCAAGGCTTATTGAGAAAGTAAGGACGCATGGGATGCAAGGGGTCATACTTTGTGGATCCAAAATTGGCTTGCCCACAGAAAGCAAAGAGTGGTTGTAGATGGGTCATATTTTACATGGAGGCCGGTGACCAGTGGTGTGCCTCAGTGATCTGTTCTTCGATCCCTACTCTTCATGATTTTGATAAATGACCTGGATGAGGAAGTGGAGGGATGGGCTAGTAAATTTGCTGATGACACAAAGGTTGGAGGTGTTGTGGATAGTTTGGAGGGCTGTCAGAGGTTAGAGTGGGACATTGATAGGATGCAAAACTGGGCTGAAAAATGGCAGATGCAGTTCAACCCAGATAAGTATGAGATGGTTCACATTGGTAGATCAAATAGGATGGCAGAATATAGTAAGACTGTTGGCAGTGTGGAGGAACAGAGGAATCTTGCTGTCCGAGTCCATAGGACACTCAAAGCTGCTGTGCAGGTTGACTCTGTGGTTAAGAAGGCATACGGGCATATGGTGCATTGGCCTTCATCAATCATGGGATTGAGTTTAGGAGCCAAGAGGTAATGTTGCAGCTACATAGGACCCTGGTTAGACCCCACTTGGAGTACTGTGCTCAGTTTTGGTTGCCTCACTATAGAAAGGATGTGGAAACCATAGAAAAGGTGCAGAGGAGATTTACAAGGATGGCACCTGGTTTAGAGGGCATGCCTTATGAGAATAGGTTGAGTGAACTCAGCCTTTTCTCCTTGGAGCTACGGAGGATGAGAGGTGAACTGATAGAGGTGCATAAGATGATGAGAGGCATTGATCGTGTGGATAGTCAGAAGCTTTTTCCCAGGACGAAAAAAGTCCAACGTGAAAGGGCACATTTTTAAGGTGCTTGGAAGTAGGTACAGAGGAGATGTCAGGGGTAAGCTCAGGCGGTTTCAAAGTAACTGCATTGTCCGACATGTTCAATTACTCTGGAATCGTCCTAGAGCATCAGGGTCTCCAATGTAGGGTTTCACATAGAAAGTGGCAGAGGCATTTTATGTTTAAGAAAAAACATAGTAATTCATTTATTGAGCACAAAAATTGAACACAAAGCGCAGTAAAAGTCCTTTACATCATTGCGTCCTCACGTCAGAACAGCCTCTTAAAGTGAACCTGAACTGAATGGCGTTGGCTGTGAATTATGTACATTTCCACCAATCACATCACCCTACATCCACACCATGACCTATGATGGACACAGACCCAATATATAACCACATCGACACACTCTTGACCTATGACGAAAACACTCTCTACACATAAGCACACTCCCGACAAATGATGGACACATCACTGTAGATGAATCTCTAGAAAAGAGGCAAGATCATTACCTGTGTCATGGCTAACAAGTACTGGTAGCTTGTAGACCTGGAGAGCTAAGACACTTGAGCCAGAATCATCCTTTTACCTCAGAGCCAGCAGACAGTGAAGAACGGGTATTTATTTTTTCTCTCAGTTCTGTGGGTGCTGAGACAGATTATCTTCTCTGGCTACATTAAGTGAACTCAACCCAAGAAAGCTCTGCACAAATTATATCCATCAGGTGGAATTTTCAGGAAGCTTGAACAAGACTTTGCTGGGAAGCATTGATGAAAGAATTATCATCAGAGGCAGAGAGAGAGAGACATTCTCTTTGTCGCTGGATGCTTCACATTCCCTTACCTTTCCTCATAATTCTTCAGATCCAGGTGCCTGGAGGGAAAAATGTGAGTGTGAACCCATTGGTGAAATTAGAAGCTCAGAATAATTCCTCAGAGGTTTCCTGCAGAACTATTGCTGGAGAAAATAACCGGAAAATTTCCTGATTCTTTCCCATCCTTGGTGTCATCTCTATGTCCTTGTATTCATCACAAGCCCAGCAGAAGTTGTCCTTCTCCTCCCTAAACTCACACCACATGAAGGAGTGGACAGCAGACTCCCCACCTGAGAGTCAATGAAAGGAGTTGGTTGCTGCCTCTGTGTGAAATGATTTTTCCTGAGGATGAGCTCTGTATCTGTCCATCAGGTGATGTGTACAGAGCAATCACATTCCCTCAGTCTGGGAGACGGCTGTTCCTGTCCGTCCCTGGATATTTGTGCGGAGAATATTGCAAGGTTGGACAGGCTTGGAACAACCTGACTGGGTTCCGATCCAGAGTCCAGGTTGATGCTGGGTGCTTCACCCCATTTTACTCTTCCTCTGTTTACAGTAAAGTTGCAACTGAGTCACTTGCTGTGTCATTTCAGAGGGTGGTAAGTGACAAACATCAGGGCCTGTGAAAGAAATGATACACAGAGAGATCTGAAGTTTCAGGATACGCCCAGAAATTTACGTCTAGGTCAATCCCTGGAGGAATAGCATGGTATGGTGATGTTTCGAGGGCAGCACAGTAACATAGTTAGCATAACACTTTACAGCACGAGTGATGAGAAGATCAGGGTTCAGTTCTTGACACCATCTGTAAGGAGCTTACAAGTTCTCTCTGTGATCATGATTTCTATGATGAAATGAATTGTTTTGTCATAAAAATTACTATATTTTATAAAAATAATAAATAGAGCAGAAGAGGAATAGTGAGGTAGAATTGATGGACCATTCATAAATCTGATGGCGGAGGAGAAGAAGCTATTCTTAAATTGCTGGGTGTAGGGCCTCAGGCTCCTGTACCTCCTTCCTGATGGTAGAAATGAGAAAAGGGCATGTCCCAAATGGTGAGGGTCCTGAATGATGGACTCTCCCTTTTTAAAGCACCACGGCTTCAAAATGAAGACCCACACCTACATTTGAGGAAATGTTTCTTCTTCTCCACCCTCTGATTTCTGAATGGTCTATGAATCCATGAACAGTACCTCACTATTCTCTTGTACTGCTTATTTATGGATTTATTGTAACTGAAGGCCCAGAGAACAACAATAAACTCACCAAGATCCAGGTCCCAAAGGAGGCAGATTTTCACTTTGTGGTCTCCACCGTTTCTCACTCCACCCAGAGCAGAGAGGATGGTGGAGGGCCGTGGGAGGAGGAGGAATCTATGAAGGTTGAGGTTGGGGTTAGAGGCTCCATAGGTGCAGTGAAGAGAAATTAATCAGACTGAGGATGTCATGACGATGGGGTTTGATGGAGAGTTAGGAGGGAGAAGGCTGTTCTCATGTGCTGTGCCAAGAACACATCTCATGGCTCTTCAGGTCAATTAAGGATAGACTTAACATCTCTGGCTCTTGTTGCCACATCCATCACTCTGGTACGACAGGGGGTCATTCCTCTCAGCATGTGATAATCCATGTAGAACCCTCCTTCTGCAGTTCAAAATCTCATTCACTTTTTATTGTTACACACTGCACTGAGAGTGCAATAAGATTTAATTATTTCTTTTATTTTATGAATTTTGATCAACAGTACAGTGACCATCAAACATGCACAAATTAGTAAATAAAGAGCTTTATTCCAATTAAAACATATCATATGTATTATATGGATGGTTTTAAGGCTGGCAGTCAGTCTTCATCTGTAAAGGCAGAAGAGGAGCAGGCGTGATGGTTAAGTGTTGCTTAGCTACAAAATCACAAGCTAAAATCAGTACTTGAAGTGGTGTATGTGTGTGTGTGTGAATGTGTGCCTGTACATGTGCATATGCCTGTGTGGTAGGTGTCTGTGCAAGCACGTATTTGTGTTTCTGTCTGTCTCTGCTGCACATGTTTCAGGTCTGTTACGCTTGTGCGTATTTGCCTTTAATATGCGTGTGTGTGCACATGTGCATTTGTGTGTATGTTTCTGCTCTACATGTGCTTTAGTTCTGTGTAGTGAGTGTCTGCATGTGAACATGAACTGTGCACATATCCAGGTTCTGTATCAATCTACTACATGGGTTCTGTATCCGTTAGAGTCTGGTGTACATTGTGTACCTGATCTTTATGTCTAAACTGTACAGATGCAACATGTCAGGTGAAGGTCAAGTTCAAATCTGGGATCTCACATTGTCTTCAGGTAATATTTCAACAATGTTGGCACCACAGTCATATATCTCATGAAGAACAACAGCCAAATTAACAGGATACATGTGCAAAACTTGGAAATGTAGCAAAAATCCTGACATTTATTCATAATCACACTCATCATGACACCAAATCTCAGACATATTCTTATACAGACTCACTTTCACACACACACTTCTAGAATTCCAGTTAGATTCTGCCTTTTTACAAGCTCAGTACAAGCCAAATAATTCTGCTGGTGAGAACACTCCCGCAAAGTAGCTTTCCATTCTTGGCAGTGGGTCTTAAACATACAATCTTCAGAGCCAGACGCAGAGCGAGAGCGAAAGAGAATGAAAGACAGAAACTCCACATTACATTCTACTTCAGTTGTGGGAGTCTGCAGAAAAATTGTGCAAGACTGGTATCCTCAGTCAGTGGGATTTATTCTCCATTTTCATGTTGATACAAAGTCCTTACCTTCACAAACTTTCCCTGCCGTGAGGTTGGCGGTTGCAGGTAATGCCTGAAACCCTGCGTTGCAGTTGCACTGGTAGGATCCCACTACGTTGATGCAAGTTGCATGTTCGTGACAAGGTGAGGACTTGCATTCATCGATATCTGTGTGAACAGGGAAAATCTCTCTCAATAGTAAACATGGATTGCTCCCTTTTATACCCGGGCTCTGTGGGTCGGGATGAAGTAACTCAGCACTGTGTTGTTTAATCCAGAGAAGACCTCCGCTGGAACAAAGGATTGAGTGACTATTCTTGGGAAGGGGCCTTATGGTTTGAGAAAGAAAATCAGGTAAATGGAGTTAAGGAGCAGCAGGAATTGACTCAAGGGACCAAATGGTCAGTCACCTGTTAGAAGCCAGGATGGTTACCACCCTGCTCTCCATACCATGGGCCTATCGATATTGCCTTCTGTACTGGAGCTGCTTTCCATTGGACGGGAGCAGGGGAGGATAGAGGACTCTCTTTGCTCCATTCATCTTTAATATAACTATGGCAGGACCAGGTTTAGTCACATTTAAATTTCAGTTAATTGCCCATTCCCTCCCTGAATCTGCATTGGAAGTACAGCATTGGAAATTCTCAGCGGGACAAGAAGCATCTGTGGGTGAGAAACAGAATGCTGCGAGATTCCAACAACATCTCTGGTTTCAGATCACCAGCATCCTCATTTTTATTTTACTTTCTCTCTAACTGCAGGCATTCCTCCATTACCTGGATGCATTCTGTCTCCTTCACATATTCGGTCTCTCCACCCTATCAGGGACACACTTTCCTGCCTCATTTTATCACTTTTCCAGTTTCTCTCTCCACAGATGTTGACTGATCCTCTGACCTTCTCCACAAGGCATTTGATAAGGTCCCACATAGGAGATTGGTGGGTAAAATCAGAGCTCATGGCATTGGGGGGAAGATATTGACATGGATAGAAAACTGGTTGGGAGATAGAAAGCAAAGGGTAGCGGTGAATGTGTGTTTCTCGGAATGGCAGGTGGTGACTAGTGGGGTGCCACAGGGCTCGGTATTGGGACCACAGCTGTTTACGATTTACATCAATGATTTAGATGAAGGCATTGAGAATAACATCAGCAAGTTTACTGATGATACTAAGATGGGTGGCAGTGTGACATGTAATGAGGATGTTAGGAGAATTCAGGGTGACATGGATAGGCTGGGTGAGTGGGCAGATACTTGGCAGATGACGTTTAATGTGAATAAGTGTGAGGTTATCCACTTTGGGAGTAAGAACAGGAAGGCAGATTATTATCTGAATGGTGTAGGGTTGGGTAAGGGAGAAATACAAAGAGATCTAGGAGTCCTTGTTCATCAGTCACTGAAGGTGAATGAGCAAGTGCAGCAGGCAGTGAAGAAGGCTAATGGAATGTTGGCCTTTATTACAAAGGGAACTGAGTACAAGAGCAAGGATATTCTTTTACAATTGTACAGGGCCCTGGTGAGACCACACCTGGAGTATTGTGTACAGTTTTGGTCTCCAGGGTTAAGGAAGGACATCCTGGCTGTAGAGGAAGTGCAGCGTAGATTCACGAGGTTAATGCCTGGGATGTCCGGACTGTCTTACGCAGAAAGGTCAGAGAGACTGGGCTTGTACACGCTGGAATTAAGGAGATTGAGAGGGGATCTGATTGCAACATATAAGATTATTAAGGGATTGGACAAGATAGAGGCAGGAAATATGTTCCAGATGCTGGGAGAATCCAGTACCAGAGGGCATGGTTTGAGAATAAGGCGTAGGTCATTTAGGACAGAGTAAAGGAAAAACTCCTTCTCCCAGAGAGTTGTGGGGGTCTGGAATGCACTGCCTCGGAAGGCAGTGGAGGCCAATTCTCTGGATGCTTTCAAGAAGGAGCTAGATAGGTATCTTATGGATAGGAGAATCAAGGGATATGGGGACAAGGCAGGAACCGGGTATTGATAGTAGATGATCAGCCATGATCTCAGAATGGTGGTGCAGGCTCGAAGGGCCGAATGGTCTACTTCTGCACCTATTGTCTATTGTCTCTCATTTGGGAGCTCCAGCTTCAGAGTTTACAGTATTTAAGCCATAAGACCCTAAGCATAGGCTCATCTAGTCTGCTCCACCATTCCATCACAGCTGATTTATTATCGCTATCAACCCCATTATCCTGCCTCCACCTGCAACCTTTGATGCACTTGCTAATCTATCACATATCAATGTACATTTTAAACAGACCCGATGACTTGAGCTCCACAGCCACCTGAGTATATTTCATGGATTGTTCCCCGATACACCTGGGCTCTGAGGGTCCGGATGGGTAACTCAGCACCCTGTTACTTGAACACAGAGCAGAACTCCTCGCTGGAACAAAGGACAGAGTGATTGTCCTTGGGGAGGGACCTTATGGGTTGAGGCAGCATATCAGTTCAAATTACAAAGTAAATTTTATTATCAAAGTACAGATACATCAGCATATCAACATACAGCGCACAGTGAGGACTGCCGAGCGCATTATTGGAGCCTCCCTGCCCTCTATTGTGGACCTGTACTCTTCCAGGTTGAAGAAGAGGGCGGGGAACATCATAAAGGACTCCTCCCATCCTGCGCACGGACTGTTTGATCTGCTTCCGTCTGGTAGGTGCTTCAGATCCCTCCAGACTAAGACTAATAGGCACTGGAGAAGTTTTTTCCCTACTGCGGTCACTTTGCTGAACAGTTAACTGCCGGTTAACTGTCAGGTAACTATTACTTGGATTGCACTACCTGTATGTATAATTTATATTTTCATTTATATTTAGCATTATTATAGTTATGAGCAGAGAGACAACATCTGCCGGAAGTAAATTCCTTGTATGTGCATAGGTACTTGGCGATTAAAGTCTGATTCTGATTCTGATATACAACCCTAAGATTCATTTCCTTGTGGGCATTCTCAATATGTTTATAGAATAATAACCATAAAAGAATCAATGAAAGATGCCCAACTAGGGCAGTCAACCAGATTGCAGAAGACAACAAACTGTGCTAATAAAAAAAGAAATAATAATAGTAATAAATAAATGAGCAAGAAATATCGAGGGCATGAGATGAAGTGTCTTTGAAAGTGAGTCCATTGCTTGTTGGAGCATGTCAGTGATGGGGCACTTGAAGTTGAGTGAAGTTAGACCATAAGACGTAGGAGCAGAATTAGGCCATCTGGCCCATCGAGTTTGCTCTGCTATTCAATCATGGCTGATCCTTCTTTCTAAATCCTCTTCAACCCCTGTTCCTGGCCTTCACCCTGTAACATTTGATGCTTTATCTAATCACGAACCTATCAATCTCTGCCTTAAGTACACCCAATGACCTGGCCTCCACAGTTGCATGTGGCAACAAATTCCACAAATTCACCATCCTTTGGCAAAGGAAATTTCTGCACATCTCTGTTTTGAAAGGACGCCCCTCCGTCCTGAGGCTGTGATTTCTTGTCCTAGACTCTCCCACCATGGGGAACATTCTTACCACATCTACTCTGGCTAGGCTTTTCAACTTTTGAAAGTTATTAATGAGATTCCCCCCTCATCCTTCTGAATTCCAACGAGTAGAGACTCAGAGCCATCAAACGTTCCTCGTATGATGACACTTTCATTCCTTCTTCTTTGTGCAAGTTATCTTCTTTGGTGCAAGAGCCTGCTTGTTGAGTAGTAGCAGCTGTTCCTGAACCCTGTGGTGTGAGCCCTAAGGCTCTTGAACCTTCTTACTGATGGCAGCAGTGAGAAGAGAGCATGTCGTAATTGATGGGGGCTCCTGATGATCGATGCTGCTTTTCTGCGGCATCTGTGTAAACAGACAAATTCCTTCACAATGAGAAATACTGTTTCCTCACTGTTACACATGGACTCATGGGTCTAAATGAAGCAAAGCATTCTCATGTTGCTTAAACATAGACAACACACTTGTTGGAACAAACGATTTATTGGTTTCCTTGTAAAAGGCCTTAAAGATTCACACAGAAAGACCGGTGGATGGGGTAAAAGAACAGACAACCCAAGATTGAACCGAATCAGTGAACCATTGGCTTCCCATCTGCTTAAGGCTGAGTTGATTAGTAGCTCATTGGATTGAGAAGCCATCTGTCATCACCTGAAGATCCCAATGGAGAAGATCAGCAGTAGACCCGCCTTCTCTGGTGATGCAATGGATTACAGAAACATTGATGAACTCCAACCATACCATTGACTTTGTGAGGTAATCGATGACCTATGATCCACTTGGAGCTAAGGGCTCAAGAAGAAGAACCATCAGGCTCTCGAGCCAAAAGTGATACATTCACTCAACTTAACTTGCCTCATCACTGAAATGTTCCCACGACCAACTGGCTCAATTTCAAGGAATCTTCATCTCATGTTCTCGATATTTATGCTTGTTTATTTGTATATTTATTATTTGTTTTTATTTGCAAGGTGTTGCCTTTTCCACATTGGTTGAACACCCAAGTTCTAGCAGTCTTTAATTGATTCTGTAATGATTATTATTCTATAAATTTATCGAGTATGCCCACAAGTAAATGAAACACAGTGTTGTATATGGTGAGATATATGTACTTTGATAATAAATTTACTTTAGCTTTGACTTTGATTTTGAAGTTGGTCTATGTGAGAATCTAGGATGCAGGACGTGATCAGTAATACACATGGTGGCTCAATCTGCCAAGCAGTTTGGATGTGGTCCTAAAGGTTGTGTTGCATGTTGGATTCTGGTTTCCAAAGGATCTGCCTTGTCAGTGAACTCTTGTCCCTGTACCTGAAAATACTTGGAAACAATGACAAAAAAAGAAAAGCATGCCATTTACCAACACACATAATTTATCTGCGGGATTTGCATAGTGCAGTCCCCATCAGATTATTCATTCATTCCAAAAATATCTTCAAAACAAATCTGGAGAATATTTGTGTCAGGAGGGGCCGGATGGACCCAAACGCAGGACGCAGGCACTGAAGTACTAGGGGTCGGACAGGATGGGGATCCATGGCACTTAAGCGTGGCTGGGGTTCAGGCAGATAGAGTTCAGGCAGGCGGAGCGGAGCGGCTCCCGGAGTTCTGGCAGGCGTAGCGGAGCGGCTCCCGGAGTTCAGGCAGACAGGTCCCCGGGTTCAGGCAGACAGGTCCCCGGGTTCAGGCAGACAGGTCCCCGGGTTCAGGCAGACAGACAGGTCCCCGGGTTCAGGCAGACAGACAGGTCCCCGGGTTCAGGCAGGCAGGTCCTCGAGGTTCAGGCAGACAGGTCCCCGGGTTCAGGCAGACAGGTCCCCGGGTTCAGGCAGGCGGAGCGGAGCGGCTCCCGGAGTTCAGGCAGACAGGTCCCCGGGGTTCAGGCAGACAGGTCCCCGGGTTCAGGCAGACAGGTCCCCGGGTTCAGGCAGACAGACAGGTCCCCGGGTTCAGGCAGACAGGTCCCCGGGTTCAGGCAGACAGGTCCCCGGGTTCAGGCAGGCAGGTTCCCGGGTTCAGGCAGACAGGTCCCCGGGTTCAGGCAGATAGGTCCCCGGGTTCAGGTTCAGGCAGACAGGTCCCCGGGTTCAGGCAGGCAGGTCCCCGGGTTCAGGCAGACAGGTCCCCGGGTTCAGGCAGGCAGACAGGTCCCCGGGTTCAGGCAGACAGGTCCCCGGGTTCAGGCAGACAGGTCCCCGGGGTTCAGGCAGACAGATCCCCGGGTTCAGGCAGGCAGGTCCCCGGGTTCAGGCAGACAGGTCCCCGGGTTCAGGCAGGCAGACAGGTCCCCGGGTTCAGGCAGACAGGTCCCCGGGGTTCAGGGTTCAGGCAGGCAGGTAAATAGGTCCCCAGGTTCAGGCAGGCAGGCAGAGCGGAGCGGCTCCCGAAGTTCAGGCAGGTAGGGAAGCTCCCGGGGTTCAGGCAGGCAGGCAGACAGACAGGTCTAGGTGGCGATAGGATAGCGGAAAGCCCTCCCTGGGCGGACCGCATGCATCCCGGGTAGGGCCGCCTCCCAGGCGGAAACACCGGAGGCCTGGGCATGACGCGGACCCCAAGGCGGGTGCGGGGCACTATCACAGAGTTCGGGCGGAAGAGGAGGACGGGGCAGAAGAGAGCCTTCCCTGGGAGGGCCGCATGTATCCCGGGTAGGGCCACCTCCCAGGCGGAAACACCGGAGGCCTGGGCACGACGCGGACCCCTAGTCGGGTGCGGGGCACTATCCCAGAGTTTGGGCGGAAGAGAAGGAGGGGGCAGAACCCCCGCTGGGCCACGGCGGGTCGGCCAAAAGCACCCGACAGAGGCAAGGGATGGGAGCAGGCAGAACCCCTGCTGCGCCGAGGCAGGTCGGCCAGACATGCCCGACTGGGGCAAGGGGTAGGAACGGGCATAGGTCCAGGTTGACCAACACAACAGCCATGACAATGGGAAATTCGGAAACGGCCAGCAGACAGCGCGACCGCACGAAAAAACAAAACCGAGTGGTGAAGCGGGACCAGCGCATGGGAAGAAAGGTGGGGGAGCGGACCGACTTGGCAGTACTGGTATGGGCAGAGAAGCATGATGAAGAACAGGTCTGAGCCCGGACAGGATAACAGAATGCAGAGACGAGTTCGGAGCCGGCGGGGAAACAGAACAAAACGACCACCCACCTGGTCCCAGTCCCAAGGCCCCTTATAAACACCTGCAGCTCAATGAGTTACAGGTGTGCCTCCTTGAACCAGGAGGGTCCAAACTAGATCACGGGTGACGGGAGGGACAACTGCAGGACCCGGAGTCCGGAGCCCCCGGACCGGATCAAAAACCGGAACGCGGTTCCGGACCGGACACTGACAATTTGACACCAACACTTCATTGCGATTTATTCTCAATTTTGACAATGACAGAAATTCCATACCTTCACAAACCTTCCCTGCAGTGAGGCTGGCGGTCGCATTAGATGCCTTAAACCCTGCAACACAGTTGCACTGGTAGGAACCCATTGAGTTGTGACAAGATCCATGACTGCGACACAGACAGGATTCACACTCATCGATATCTATGTGAACAGATTCCTTCAGAATCATAAACATCGTTTCCTCACTCCTCATCGTGTTTCACTTCCTCCAGGAAAAAGGTGTCTCTGTGGTAATTGAAGGTATACCGGACCTTTGGTGGGACATGAGAAAGAGACCTTACTTCAGTCCAGACAAGACCACCTCCCTCAGCACTTTCTCCAGTCCGTCAGGGACTGTATTAATGCTGCTTCCAATACCGATAACGAACGAACAAACTTTATCATATTCGCTGCCAATTTCAAAGCTGCTCTCATCTTTACATGGTCCATCTCTGAATTTTTCCTCCATCTCACGATCATAGTCATGTCCCCATGGATTTCTCAGCTCCTCAATGAACCAGCTCTGATGGAGTGTTGTTGGTCCATGTGAGAGTCTGGGATCCAGGACTGAGATCGTAACCACCATGTCTGCTACAGATGCCAACTCTGAACAGACTTGCTCCCTGACAATGCATTACACCAGCAGCTTTTTGGAAAGGAACATGACTGGTCAATAAATTCATTTCACAAACACTGATTATCAGAACTGTCAAAGCAAACAGAATGAAATGGCAGACACACATAAAATGTTGGAGGAACTCAGCAGATCGTGAACTCCACAGCCATCACAATAATTCTACTGAGGGACTTGCACAGAGCAGTGCCTGTGATATTCTTCTTCACTCCCAGTAATGTGTAGGATTGTCAATGACTACCCCTACTTGGCATTGATTCTCTATTTCATGGTTATATTAAGTCCTTCCCTTCACAAACTTTTCCTGATGCAAGGTTGATAGTCAACAGGAAACCCTGCAATGCAGTGGCACTGGTACGAACCCACTGTGTTGTTACAAGTTGCATGTTTGTCACAGGGCGAGGATTCACACTCGTCAATATCTGTGCGAACAGACAAAATCCCCACAATGCTAAGCACTATTTTCTCTGTGTTACAAGTGGACTCGGAGTGTCTGGATGGAGCGAAACACAGGCATGTGGTTTAGTACTGAGCCAACCCTTGTTAGACAAATATTTCATTGATTTTTTTCTGACAAGAAGCCTTGAGGATTGTGGTAGAAAGACACGTGGATGGAGCTAACAGTTAGACTGCTACAGATGTACGAGTGAGAGCATTCTGACTGGCTGCATCACCATCAAGTACGGAGGGGCCATTGCACAGCAGCAGACAAACTTGTCAAGTGTTGGAAATGCAGCCGGTTCTTGTGGGCTTTAACCTCAATACCATTTAGGACATCTTGAAAATGTGCTGCTTCAAAAAGGTGGCATCCATCATTAAGGAACCCCGTCACCCAGGACATGCCCTCTTCTCCTACTGTCATCATTCAGGAGGGACAGAAGCCTGAAGAAAACATTCAACTTTTTAGGAATACCTTCTTCTCCTCTGCCATCAGATTTCTGAACAGACAATGAACCCATGAATGTTACCTCGCTACTATTGCTCAAGTGTATTTAATTTTCTAATATATATTTCTGACTCCAACTTATATTTTATGCATTGCACTGTACTGTACAAATTTCATGACATATGTCAGTGATAGTCAGCTGGAATTTGATTTTGATTCTGTTGGAGCCATGTATTAATGGCTGTGTCCTGCCCCAATTAAATGGCATATCGTGTCCCAGGTGATCAAAGGCAATACTGGCAATGTTCACAATTAGTTTTTGTTCTTTTGGAGTTCTCCCAAAGAAGCAGCTCTCCGATTAGCCAATGCACCAATTAATCAGAGAGTTGTGAATGACGTTTATATGATGCTATGTGCCTGTGATGCTGCTGCGGTAAGACCGAAAAATCAAAAGACATAGGAGTAGAATTAGGCCATTCAGTAAGTTTTACATTGCACTAGTGCATACACACATTTGTGCATATTACAATAAACTGAACTTTGACTTTGACCTTGGCCATCCTAGAGATTGCCAATTTGACCTTTATTCTATTGTCATGGTTATTTATGGTCATTACCTTCACAGCTCCTCCTTCCATTGGAGCCAGCCTTCTCAGTCGACTGAAAACCTCTGCTGCAGATGCACTGGAATGAACCATCTGTGTTCTGACAAGTTGCTTCACGGGCACATGGAGAGGAATTACATTCGTCGATATCTGCACTGACACAGAAACACTTCAGGGTTTGCTCGACTGCACATTAAGGTCCCTTCACCCTTCAATACTCTCTAGGGTCCTACTATTTATGCTTATCAAGCATTTGTGCATTTATATTCTTTTTCTCAAGCTCATAGCTGCTATGACCTTTAAAAAATAGCCAGGGTCACAAGCGGCCTGCGAGATGCTAAATTCTTAATATTACACCTTCACCCTTCAATACTCTCTAGTGTCCTACTATATATGCTTATTAGAGTTAAATTTCATCTCCACTACCCTGCCCAGACTTCTGTACAAACTCCTTACAGAGGGCACTGGAATTTGACTCAAAACTCTGACACCCCAAACTGTACAGCACAGAAGGGTGCCCTTCGACCCATCTAGTAGGTGCCAAACCTTTTAAATGGCCTACTCCCATCGACCGGTACCTGGGCCCATAGCCCTCCAACCCCGTACCTTCCATTTACCTATCCAAACTTCTTTTAAATGTTGAAATCCGGTTCATATGCACCTCTTGTGCTGACAGCTCATTCCACACTCTCACAACCCTCTGAGTGAAGAAGTTTCCCCTCATGTCCCCTGAAACTTTTCACCTTTCACCTTTAGCCCATGACCTCTTGCTGTAGAGAGACCCAACCTCAGTGGAAAAAGCCTGTTCACATTTTTCCTATCTACAATATACCTCGCATAATTTTGTTTAATTCATGGTCTCTAACACATTCACAACTAGTAATTCAGATCTTGAAATGTATTCTTGATTTCATAGTTACTTAAAGTCCTCACCTTCACAGTCCTGATTGATTGCATTGTACCCATCATTGCACTGACACTTGTAAGAACCAATTATGTTCCAACACTTTTTGCGAGGTCCACATGAAATCATTTCACATTCATTGATATCTGTGTAAAGAGGAAACATTTTTTACAATCGTAAACATTTTTCTCTTCATTACAAGTGGATTCTATCTGTAGTTGCTGGAATTTAGAAAAGAACATCAGGGCGCCACGGTAGCGAGCGGTTAAGCACAATTTTATTACAATTCAGTGCATTCCGAAGTTCAGAAATCAATTCCGACACTGTCTGGGAGGAGCTTGTACATTCTCCCCAGGAGTGTGTGGATTTCCTCCAAGTGTTGTTTCACAAACACTGATTATCAGAACTGTCAAAGCAAACAGAACGAAATGGCAGACACACATAAAATGTTGGAGGAACTCAGCAGGTCGTGAACTCCACAGCCATCACAATAATTCTACTGAGGGACTTGTACAGAGCAGTGCCTGTTATATTCTTCTTCACTCCCAGTAATGTGTAGGATTGTCAATGACTACCCCTACTTGGCATTGATTCTCTATTTCATGGTTATATTAAGTCCTTCCCTTCACAAACTTTTCCTGATGCAAGGTTGATAGTCAACAGGAAACCCTGCAATGCAGTGGCACTGGTTCGAACCCACTGTGTTGTTACGAATTGCATGTTTGTCACAGGGCGAGTATTCACACTCGTCAATATCTGTGTGAACAGACAAAATCCCCACAACTGTAAGCACTATTTTCTCTGTTACAAGTGGACTCGGAGTGTCTGGATGGAGCGAAACACAGGCATGTTGTTTAGTACTGAGCCAACCCTTGTTAGACAAATATTTCATTGATTTTTTTCTGACAAGAAGCCTTGAGGATTGTGGTAGAAAGACACGTGGATGGAGCTAACAGTTAGACTGCTACAGATGTACGAGTGAGAGCATTCTGACTGGCTGCATCACCATCAAGTATGGAGGGGCCACTGCACAGCAGCAGACAAACTTGTCAAGTGTTGGAAATGCAGCCGGTTCCTGTGGGCTTTAACCTCAATACCATTTAGGACATCTTGAAAATGTGCTGCTTCAAAAAGGTGGCATCCATCATTAAGGAACCCCGTCACCCAGGACATGCCCTCTTCTCCTACTGTCATCATTCAGCAGGGACAGAAGCCTGAAGAAAACATTCAACTTTTTAGGAATACCTTCTTCTCCTCTGCCATCAGATTTCTGAACAGACAATGAACCCATGAATGTTACCTCGCTACTATTGCTCAAGTGTATTTAATTTTCTAATATATATTTCTGACTCCAACTTATATTTTATGCATTGCACTGTACTGTACAAATTTCATGACATATGTCAGTGATAGTCAGCTGGAATTTGATTTTGATTCTGTTGGAGCCATGTATTAATGGCTGTGTCCTGCCCTAATTAAATGGCATATCGTGTCCCAGGTGATCAAAGGCAATACTGGCAATGTTCACAATTAGTTTTTGTTCTTTCAGAGTTCTCCCAAAGAAGCAGCTGTCCGATTAGCCAATGCACCAATTAATCAGAGAGTTGTGAATGACGTTTATATGATGCTATGTGCCTGTGATGCTGCTGCGGTAAGACCAAAAGATCAAAAGACATAGGAGTAGAATTAGGCCATTCAGTAAGTTTTACATTGCACTAGTGCATACACACATTTGTGCATATTACAATAAACTGAACTTTGACTTTGACCTTGGCCATCCTGGAGATTGCCAATTTGACCTTTATTCTATTGTCATGGTTATTTATGGTCATTACCTTCACAGCTCCTCCTTCCATTGGAGCCAGCCTTCTCAGTCGACTGAAAACCTCTGCTGCAGATGCACTGGAATGAACCATCTGTGTTCTGACAAGTTGCTTCACGGGCACATGGAGAGGAATTACATTCGTCGATATCTGCACTGACACAGAAACACTTCAGGGTTTGCTCGACTGCACATTAAGGTCCCTTCACCCTTCAATACTCTCTAGGGTCCTACTGTTTATGCTTATTTGTGCATTTATACTCTTTTTCTCAAGCTCATAGCTGCTATGACCTTTAAAAAATAGCCAGGGTCACAAGCGGCCTGCGAGATGCTAAATTCTTAATATTACACCTTCACCCTTCAATACTCTCTAGGGTCCGACTACTTATGCTTATCAGAGTTAAATTTCATCTCCACTACCCTGCCCAGACTTCTGTACAAACTCCTTACAGAGGGCACTGGAATTTGACTCCAAACTCTGACACTCCAAACTGTACAGCACAGAAGGGTGCCCTTCGACCCATCTAGTAGGTGCCAAACCTTTTAAATGGCCTACTCCCATCGACCGGTACCTGGGCCCATAGCCCTCCAACCCCGTACCTTCCATTTACCTATCCAAACTTCTTTTAAATGTTGAAATCCGGTTCATATGCACCTCTTGTGCTGACAGCTCATTCCACACTCTCACAACCCTCTGAGTGAAGAAGTTTCCCCTTATGTCCCCTGAAACTTTTCACCTTTCACCTTTAGCCCATGACCTCTTGCTGTAGACAGACCCAACCTCAGTGGAAAAAGCCTGTTCACATTTTTCCTATCTACAATATACCTCGCATAATTTTGTTTAATTCATGGTCTCTAACACATTCACAACTAGTAATTCAGATCTTGAAATGTATTCTTGATTTCATAGTTACTTAAAGTCCTCACCTTCACAGTCCTGATTGATTGCATTGTACCCATCATTGCATTGACACTTGTAAGAACCAGCTGTGTTCCAACACTTTTTGCGAGGTCCACATGAAAGCATTTCACATTCATTGATATCTGTGTAAAGAGGAAACATTTTTTACAATCGTAAACATTTTTCTCTTCATTACAAGTGGATTCTATCTGTAGATAGATAGATAGATAGATAGATAGATACTTTATTCATCCCCATGGGGAAATTCAACATTTTTTCCAATGTCCCATACACTTGTTGTAGCAAAAACTCATTACATACATACAATACTTAACTCAGTAATAATATGATATGCATCTAAATCACTAACTCAAAAAGCATTAATAATAGCTTTAAAAAAGTTCTTAAGTCCTGGCAGTTGAATTGTAAAGCCTAATGGCATTGGGGAGTATTGACCTCTTCATCCTGTCTGAGGAGCATTGCATCGACAGTAACCTGTCGCTGAAACTGCTTCTCTGTCTCTGGATGGTGCTATGTAGAGGATGTTCAGGGTTTTCCATAATTGACCGTAGCCTACTCAGCGCCCTTCGCTCAGCTACCGATGTTAAACTCTCCAGTACTTTGCCCACGACAGAGCCCGCCTCTGCTGGAATTTAGAAAATAACATCAGGGCGCCACGGTAGCAAGCGCTTAGCCCAACGTTATTACAATTCAGTGCATTCCGAAGTTCAGAAATCAATTCCGACACTGTCTGGGAGGAGCTTGTACATTCTCCCCAGGAGTGTGTGGATTTCCTCCAAGTGTTGTGGTTTCCTCCCAGTGTCCAAAGTCGTACTGGTTGGAAGGCTAATTGGTTATTGTAAAATGTCCTTTGATTAGGCTAGGGTTAAATAGGTGGGTTGCTACAGTGTGGCTCATTGGACCAGAAGGGCCTGTTCCACTCTATATCTCTAAATAAATAAATATTTTATTCAGAGATATAGAGTGGAAAACAAATTATTTCTGATCTTTCTGATGTGTATTTAATATCTGAGAAATATTTGAGATTTTTGTAAATATATTCTTTGATTAAGTATTTTTGTTCACTTAAATAATTAATTCTGGGTTATTTTTAAAAATTAAAGTATGTGAATGACATACGTCATCATGCTACCACATCATATTTGCATGTCTCACTAAAGTAAAAACAAAATGCATGAGTTACCCATGGATCTGAGTAATTTGAGTAATATTGTAAATATATTCTTTGATTAAGTGTTCCGGTTCTTTTAAATGAAACAAAATGTACATGAGTTATCCCTGGCTGTGTCTCTGTGGTTTTGCTTTTAATTAGTTTTATGTTTCAGAGTTACAAAACATAACACTTTCTCATTACAAGGTGTTTTCACTCACAGAACTGCCATTGACTGGATGCTCTAGAGTCTTGTGTGTGAAAATCCAGGAGATCAGCAGTTTCTGAGATACTCAAACCACCCCATCTGGCACCAACAGTCATTCCACAGCCAAAGTCACTTATATCACATTTCTACCCCATCCTAATGTTTGGTCTGAACAACAGTTGAACCCTTTGACCATGTCTGCATGCTTTTGTGCATTGCGTCTTTGCCACATGATTGGTCGATTGGACATTTGCATTAATGAGCAGGTGTACATGTGTACCTAATAAAGTGGGCACTGAGTGTACGTTCATTGAAACCATTAATTGGACTGTATCATCAACTTAAACCTCAACCAAACTCAGTCACCTGAGGGAATTTAAAACTCACCGAAACATTTGTTTAGTGATGGATCAAATTGATAACCCAGTTGACAGCTGTGATCTTGGGACAGAATGTCTCGGAACATACCACAGCACAAGATAACTAGAATAAAGAAAATGAAGCAGTTACACTTTTGTTCCATCATTTTTACTCCTTCTCTCCTGGAAAACAACACTCCAATACTGAACATAACCAGGGCTGATGATAACCATAGGAGGGAGAGCGAGTTAATAGCCCCACCTCCTGAGATGTCAAAACCAGTCTTTGGATTGATGGTGTTGAACACAAGAGTGTCAGTACTTTGTTCTCAGTGACCAAAATCCAGCCACCGGTATTGAATTCTGACACTGGTGTCCAAAGCTCACATGACTCCACATCACCTGTTGAAGTTATCTACACTGGGTCGAGAGGCTGATGGTTATAGGGTAATGACTGTTCCTGAATCTGGTGGCGTGACAACCAATTTGCACTCTTTTGCACATTGGTCGTTTGTCAGTCTTTGCTTATGTAAATTTTTCAGTATTTCTTTATTTTCTTGTAAATGTTTTCATAAAATAAAACTCAGGATAGTACATGGTAACTTACATATACTATGATAATAAATTTACTTTGAACTTTGAAGTGATAAATATTAACTAGTTACCAAACAAGGTGTTATGAGATAGAATTTGTGAGTTCATGGACATTTCAGAAATCTAATGACAGGACTGATGGCAGCTGTTTGGAAAACATTGAGTGTGGGTCTTCAGGCTCTGTACTGCTTTGTTGATGGGACTATTGAGAAGAGGCAAGTCCTGGATGGTGAGATACAGGAACCTTAGATCCCACAACACCAGGTTCAGGAACAGTTATTACCCAGCAACCATCAGGCTCCTAAACTACCAGGGATAACTTCACTCTCCTCAATGATGAACTGATTCCACAACCTATTGACTCACTTTCAGGAACTCTACATCTCATGTTCTCTGTATTATGTATTTACTTTTTTGTTATTTGCATGATTTGAATTCTTTTGCACTCAGTTCTTCGTCATTCTTTGTTATTTATAGTTTTTCTAAATTCTATCCCATTTATGTTGCAGAAAATGGGCTGCAAGAAAATGAATTCCAAGGGAGTATATGATGACACATACTACAATCATCTCTAGTAATTGTCTATAACTTCCCTTTGGAATAGGAGGCAACTCGATGTGGCAGAACCGAGGAGAGGCGAGGTGTTAGACCCATCAACAAGAGAGTGGAAGAGTGTGAAAGGTCGGGATAGGCCGAATTGAAGCCACGGGGTTCAGGCACCAGAGCAGATCAACACCATTGAACATGACGCGCAGACACAGATTTACAGGCTGAATCAAGATGGCAAAGTCCGTGTAACCGTATGGCAGAACTTGCTGTTCGAATGGAGACTTCAGCACCGGGACAGATTGAAAAGCTTAGGCCTGAAGCCAGGTATGAGCCGGTTCTGATCGCTGCTCTACAGCGTTTACTCAGCTCTGCGCCTGGACTCTGGGACTCCCTTTCAGTTCAGAAACAGTATTTGTTTGTGGTCACTGTCTGTATGATGTTTGTTTTTCATTGCACATTGCCTTCTCTTTATGGGTGATTTTATACTTTTATTTTTTATGGGCATGACATGGTTTTTATTTTCTGCATATTGGGTGTTAGACAGTCTTCTTTTATATATATATATATATATATATATATATGTGTGTGTGTGTGTGTGTGTGTGTGTGTGTGTGTGTTGTTTGTTCTTGGGTTTCTTTGTTTCGTGGCTGCCTGTTGGGAGATAAATCTCAAGGTTCTATAATGTCTACATACTTTGATAATAAATGTACTATCAGTTTTGAACCAGCACCCCTGCAGCACATTCCACTCACCCAGCAATTGTTAGAGTTGGAACAATACTCATTCCTGACTTTTACTCAGATTAAGGATCAAATGGATTTGCTGAGAAACTCCAACTAATTGAGGGCGGGGATTTGCTCATCCACTCCGTGTCACAAAGCAAATGTAGAGAGACTGGGCAGGAGAGGGTTAAATACAATTTAAATATCTCTCTGTACCAGGAGTTCACAACCTGGGGTCCATGGATCCCTCGGTAAAAGGTCAGGCTCCACGACATAAAAAAGGGTTAGGAACCGCTGCTCAACACTATCCCATCGAATACTTCCAGAGCAGTGACTATGTGGGTTAAATACAGAGTAACACATATCCTGAGCAGGGATATAATGGGTTAAATACATGGTAAATCTCCCTCTGCAATGTAGCACAAGCACATCTGAGGCAGGGACATCATGGGGTAAACACAGAATGAAGCTCCCTTCACATTGTCCCATAAATATATCGTGGGCAGAGACAACATGAGCTACATTCAGAGTAAAGCTATCTCTATCACATCTAATCAAACGGATGTGAGGGGGCAGACGAGAGGCTGAGGTCTGGCGTGGAATTCCTGGAGAGGGGCACAGATTGAGACTCGGACTCAAGCTGTGAATGAGCCTGTGCTGGGACAAAAGTACTGAGGTTTGAAGAGTCCACTGACAGACCTGCAGCTCATAATGTACTGAGACTCATATGCAAGGTCCCAGATAATTTGAACTGAGACTCGTGCTTCTAACTGGTGGGGAAATGGTGGAGGCTTCATCACCAGATCATGAAGATATACTCGATGACATCCCCAATGCACATAGAAACATAGAAGATAAGATTAGACCATTCAACCCTTCAAGCCTGTGCTGTCAGTATGATAATTATAGCTGGTTCTCTATCTCTGACCATTTTCCTGCTCTGACCCCAGTCAAGGATCCAGAGGGAATAGGAGACTTGGCCTGTACCTTTCACAGAAATGTTCTCGCCTATTCAATCCAGTCAGGATGCACACACAGTTTGTGGGACGACCTTCCAAACATTGGCTCAGATACTCCCTAACATTGGTGGAACTGACCATTGTCCTCCACCAGCTCTCAATAAGATCAGTCTCCAGGCCGTGATGACTTTGGAGATCCTCAACGATTCTGGAAGCAAGCACTTGGGAAAACCAGGTGACTGGGCGGATGCCCCTCTCGTGACACTGGGTGGTCATTGCCATGTTAGTGACTTGTGTGGCACCCAAAACCATTCAGCCCATCCATCCCACACCAGCTCCAGCAGAGCAATCCCATCTGTCCTGTTTCCCTTCTTATTTCCCTGTTTCCTGGCAACATTCTCCCTCAGATGCCCATCAGCTCCCCTTTGGTTATTTTGCTCTTTACCTACACTAAGAGGTAGCTTCCAGTGAGAATTAACCCCGAATATCCTTGGGATGTCAGGCAACTGGAGCACCCAGAGGAACATTTCCAGGAAGAACATTGTGAAGTCCACAGACAGTACCTGAGGTCAATACTGAACCTGGGTCCGGTGACCGTCACTTCCTCAGAAGCTCGAGTCTAGTCTCCTCCCTCAGCACCAATGGCAGCATCTTTGCCCAGAGATCATTCACCCACTGGGCCATGTGCTGGCCCATGTGATCCACTCTCAACAATACCGTGAATTCATGGCTGGTCCATTCAGGATGATGTCCGTCGTCTGAGATCTGGTCCAACATCCTCAGAAGGTTGGTCCACCGATTTCCTTTCCCTCTTCAACCAGGAGAAGATGCTCAAAGGGTGGGCCAAGGACACCTTTACTGGACTCTGGACCCATTCAATTAGCCAAGGACCAGAGAACAGGCCCTTTGGTATTCTGCTGAACTAATGAAACCAGTAACTAAACTAAACTCTTCCTTTCTGACAAAACAATGTCCGTATCCACCTCTGCTTATTCACGTGCCTACGATATTCCAGGTACCACCTACTTTGTCTTATAAACATGCCTCGGACATCTCATTTCAACGCAGCACCCCACCACCATTAAAATCACACTCTCCAGTATCAGACATTTCAACCCTGGAGAAACGTACCAGCTCTCTGCTCTATCTATGGCCTGCTAACCTTATCAATTTCTATCTGTCCTTCCCTCAGCCTCTGCCACTCCAAAGAAAATAACCAGAGTTTGTGCACCCTCTCCCTACCATACAATCCCTCTATTCCAGGCAGCAGCACGGAAAATCTCTTCAGCACCCTCTCCAAAGCCTCATATCATTCCCAGACTAGAGTGGCCAGAACTGAATGCTATACTCCAGTTGCAGCCTAACCAGAACTTATAAAGCTGGTAAACTGATCAGTTGATTTATTAATGTTACATTGAGATCCAACAAAAAAACTTTGTTATGCATGTCATCCCTACAGATCATTTCATTTCAACGGTGCATTGAGGTAGTAGGAGGAAAAACAATAACAGACTGCAGAATAAAGTTAAAAATATCATGCACTGGCCGGCAGACAATAAAGCACAAGTTCAAATTAGGTTGATTGTCAGATCAAGACTGCATGTTATAATTTCCTTAATCTTAAACTCAATTCCTCAAAGGCAAGGCAAGTATGCCATTTGCCTTCATTACCACCCCATTAACTTGTGCAGACTCTTTCGGGAAACAACGGACTTGGACCCCAAGATCCTTCTGAATATCAGCATTGTTACGGGTTCTGTCATTAACTGTGTACTGTCTCTCTATCTTTGATGTGTCAACATGTAATACCTCACACTTGGCCAGATTAAACTGCACCTGACATCATCCTGTCCATATCTGCTGCTGATTAACAATCTGTTGGCGTTTGCACATTGGTTGTTTATCTGTCTTGTTTATGCATTTTTTCACCAATAGTATTGTGTTTCTTTGTATTTACTGTTAATGCCCATAAGAAAATAATCTCAGGGTTGTTTATGGTAACATATATGTACATCGATAATAAATTTAATTTGGATTTGAATTTGAACTTTCATTTATATTCTGCTGTAGTCTTTGGCAATCTTGTATACTGTCCATAACAACACCAATCTTTTTTAGAATGATCTGCAAAATTACGAACCCACTCATCCACATATTCTTTAAAGTCATTTCTATATATCACAAACAGCTGAGCTCCAAGCATTGATCCCTGTGGAATACCACCGGTCACAGACCTCCAGTCAGAATAACAGCCCTCTACCACTACTTTCTGTCTCCTATGAACAAGTCAACTTTGCATCCAATCGAATCGCCTGGGTCTGTACTCACTGGAATTCAGAAGAATGAGAGGAGATCCCATAGAAGCATATAAAATTTTTAAAGTATAGATAAAATAGAGGCAGGAGAGATGTTTCCACTTATAGGTTGGACTAGCACTAGGGTATGTAGCCTCAAGTTTTAAGGGAGTAGATTCAGGATGGAGATAAGGAGAACTGCTTTTCCCAGAGGGGGGAATTTTCTGCCCAATGAAGCAGTGGAGATTACCTCAGTAAATATATTTAAGAGAAGGTTGGATAGATTTTTGCAACCCTGCTGAAAAAAGGGGGTAGTGTTGTAGAATTCCACATGGAAAGGAATGGAGAAGCACCAGAAATATGATAAGGAAAGTTAATGGGGAGGGGAGGGCAGGGAGGGAGAGGAGTGTAGAGGGGAGGGAAAAGAGTGGACCAGGGACAGAAAGAGAAAAGTTCCAGAATGAACACTTACCCAGAAGAGGCAGGCAGCTGCTCATGTTGCCGAGACCCATTCTCTGCACAACTCGCCCTTTCTAGTGTCAGCTGTCACTGTGAACTCTGGGTTTTATACTCTGTATAATCTCACCATCACACTGACTCCACAATGGAGAAGGAAATGAAACTCCCTTCCTGAAAATGACTAAAGGCAAGAATCCTGATGAAAGTCTCAGCCCAAAATGTTAACTCCTTATTCCCCTCCATAGATGCTGAGTTCCTCCTGCATTTTGTGCGTGTTTGACTGCATTTTCAGCAACTGAAGAGTCTTTTGTGTGAAGTTGGGCATTGTGGATTTGTGGCCCAACTATCAATTCCAAATACCTGTACAGGATCTGTGCACCAAGTCAACTCTCTCTGTCCCAGTGAATAGATCAGTGTCAGAAGGGTAGACTCGTTAATTAGCAGCCACAGGAATGTATCTGTCACTCAAGGGTGGAGGTTCACATTAGCAGAACAAGTGAGAACAAGTAAATACAAGAGATTCAGCAAATGCTGGATATCTTGAGCAAAGACACAAAGCATGTTGGAGGAATTTAGAAAATCAGGCAGCATCTTTGCAGGGGATTAAACAGCTGATGTTTCAAATCAGAATCAGGTTTAATATCACCGGCATACGTCATGAAATTTGTTGTCTTTGCTGCAGCAGAACAATGCATTACATAGTAATAGAATAAAACATGAATTACAGTAAGTATATATGTATATATAATTGAATAGTTAAATTAAACAAGTAGTGTAAAAATAAAATAGTAGTGAGGTAATGTTCATGGTTCAATGGCCATTCAGAAATCAGATGACAGAGGGGATGACTAAATTGTTGAGTGTGTGCCTCCTTCCTGATGGTAGCAACGAGAACAAGGCATGACCCTGGGACCATGATGATGGATGCCACCTTTTTGAGGCATCTCTGCTGGAAGATGTCATGGACACTACGGAGGCCATTGTTCATGTTGGGGCTGACTGAGTTTACAACTTCCTGCAGCTTATTTTGATCCTGTGCAATAGCTCCCCCACCCCCATACTAGATGGGGATGAACCCAGTTAAAATACTTTCCACAGTACATCTGTAGAAATGGTTACCCTCTTACCCCTTTTCTTCTCACCTCCCCGTCATTTCCCTCTCATCCCCCTCTGTCCATCCCTTTCTTCCATGCTCCTCTGACCTTTCCAATCAGATTCCTTCATCTTCTTCAGCCCTTTAACTCTTCCATCTATTCCCCCACCCATCTTCATACTTCATCCCTCCTACTCACCTTCCCCTTTACCTGGTCTCACCTATCACCTGCCAGCTTGTTTCCCTTTCACTCCCCTCCCCCACCTTCTTGCGAATGCCCCTTTGCTTTCCCGTCCAGAAGAGGGTCTCAACTCAAAATATTGACTGTCTATTCCCCTCCATAGATCATACGTGACCTGCTGGGTTTCAGTCATGAGTTCCAGCTGCTGGAACGATTCAAACTGTGGGAGGAGCTTCCAAATGGAAGTCCTGAATGAGTTTTATTTGTTTCACTGACATTTGGGCTTCTGCAGTTATAGTGATCATAACATTGAGGGTTTATCAAGAAAACACAATTAACATCCTTCACAACTGAAGGTTATGGTCACCGCCCAGTCCAAACAACATACAGTAAACGATTAATTTTGTCTCTGCTACTCTAAACACACGGTGAGAAGGATATTGAAGAGATAAGCAAGAAATTTACAGAAACTGGGCTCAAGGCTTGGGTTGATGTCTAGATCAGCCCTGGACAGTGAGAACACAGGATACGGTGTGAATGGGGAGTGAGGGCATTAGAGTACCGTGGAAACCACTTAAACACCACCCACATCTCCCGCTGACTGCTCCTACCCTTCAAAGAGCTGCTGCTGGGAGGGCTGGCTGGAAAATGACTGCATCCAGGCCCGGAGGTGCCACTCTCACACTGTTAGCTGCTAAAAGTTTGTTATCGCGCAGGAAACTACCGATATTCATCAACATCCATGTATGGGGGTGGGGGTGGGGGTGGTGGAGAAAATTTGCAGCCTGCAATTTGCCTCCGGGGACAGCAAGGAGTGATGTTGTGTTGGATCCATCTTGTTTATATTTCTTTGTCCAATCACCTACACTCAGTGGCCACTTTATGAGTTACCCCTTGTACACAATAGAGTGGCCACGAAATGCACGTTCATGGTCTTCTGCTGCTGTAGCAGACCCACTTCACATTCAATGTGTTGTGCATTTGGAGATGCTTTTCTGAACCTTTTGACCCTGTCTGCAATCTTTTATGCATTGAGTTGCTGTCACATGATTGGTGGATTAGATATTTACTTTAACGAGCAGGTATACAAGTGTAGCAAATAAAATGGCCACTGAGTGTGTGACCCGTAGTGGTGGACACCTCCACCATGGGGAAATGGTTTTGTGCTTTCTGCCCCAGTTATGCCACTTGTAGAGTTCCAGTTAAAATCAGATCAGATGTGATCCCATGGATGCTGGATCAGGTTTGAGGAACTGATTCTCGTTGCTGTTTCCTGATGCTGAGGAATTGCAGCAATCAACAACTTTTGCAATGTTGGATTGGACTGGGGCGCCACAGTAACACAACACTATCATAGGTCAGGGTGTCAGAGGTCAGAGTTCAATTCAATGCTATCTGTACATTGTCCCCATGGGTTTCCCCACTCCAATTCAGACTATGCTGTGTGTGCTGGGCACGAACAGTTGGTCGGAGGCGTGTGGCAGCCACTCCCCTTCTTCAGTCAGCAACTGCTTCCCGCCCGAAAGGAATTACAGGATGTTTGACCATGAGCATCTCAGGCTCCATCTGGCTATCTGCCATCTTCATTTTCATCTAGAGGGTCGCCATTTCACAGCGTTTATGCATCACAAACCCCTCATGGATGAGATGGCCAAAATGTTAGACTTTTGGTCTGCAAGTCAGCAACACCGGCTGGACTACATCTCAGAGTTCACAACCGATGTACCACATATCAACGGGAAAATTAATGCCGTGGCTGATTGCCTCTCGCGGCCAACCACTGAGGCCATACACATAGGGGTTGACTATGCCAGCATGGCAGCCGAGCAAACTACTGACCCAGAGGCCCAGGCTTACCGAATATCAGCCATGGGCCTGCGGTTTGCTGACCTTAGGTTCGGAGAAGCTGGGGTTTCTCTCCTGTGCAACATCTCAACTGGTCACCCTTGCCCCACAGTGCCCACAAACTAGAGACAAACTGTTTTTGACTCCATACATGGCCTGACAGAAACTGTTTGCACTAAAGTTTGTGTGGCACAGGCTTAGAAAGGACGTTCGTGATCGGACTACAGCCTGTAGGGAATGCCAGTCGGCAAAAATTAACCGTCTTGTTCAAGTGTCATTGGCATCATCTGATTTTCCTCAGCAACATTTGACCATGTCAATGTGGACCTTGTTGGTCCTCTTTCCCCATCCCGTAGTTTTACATCCCTCCTTACCATGGTGGATCGTACCACGAGGCAGACAGGGGTCGTCTCTCCAGCATCGACAAATGCCACCGACGTGGCTCAGTCTTTTGTCAGCTCGGTTTGGTACACCGTCTGATAATTCCTCTGATCTCTATCCCCAATTCGTATCAAACCACTGGGCTGCAATGACCCAGAATCTTGGGGTGATGGTACATCACACTCTGGCGAATCACATGCAGTCTAATGGCCTTTCCGAGCAGTTTCACCACTCCTCAAAGGCTGCTCTGAGGGCTTCCCCAGTGGATGAGTGTTGGGCTGATCATCTCCCGTGGGTCCTGCTGGGGTTCAGAACAGCCCTCAAAGAGAAGTTGCAGTCGTCCACAGTTGAATTGGGTATGTGGGCAGCCATTACAAGTGCCAGGTGATTTTATTCCTGACACCGTGACTGCCTGGCCGGCCTCTCAACAGCATTCCACCCTCCTCAGTAAATTCAATTCCTTTGTACCTATTCCTGCCTCTCATCAGGGTGTACAGCACACCTGGTTTCCTGTTGACCACATTCCATCTCATTTGTTTTGTCCTCCATGACGCTCACCAACATCTGCTGAGGTCCCCTTACGATGGCCCATTCCACATTTTGAAACAGAGAGAAAATACTTTCATCATTAGTAAGACGGATAAACTTGGACGTATTTCAGTAGAAGGCCTTAAACCTGCTACCAAGATTTCAAAGATTCCGCTACCATGCCCCGCTGTCACAACACAACCCTGAGCGCGTCAGCACACCTGTGGTTCCTCCATCCAATGACATGGGATCCGAGCTGGGTGGCTCGTCCGAGCTCCGGACAGGTTTACAATGCCAGTTTTGTTGAATTCTGAGGGGGACTGTGTACGGTAATTTAATTGGTGGAAACATACAGTATTCACAACCACTGGCAATCAGCTGGGATTCACTTTAAGATGCTGTTCTGATGTGATGATGTATAACGTGGAATTTTGTTACCGCACTTTGTGTTCAGTGTTTTGGGGTACAATACATGAATTGTTATTGTTTTTCATAAACATAAAACACTTCACATGGTTTTATTTGTGAAAGTATGCAGTGGCCACTTTATTAAGTACAGTAGGCACAGAATAACGTGGCCATTCGGTGTATTATTGCTGTGTATACTGTTTACTCTGTGGGCTTCTTGCAAACAAGGAACTTCACTGCAGCCTGTATATAACAACAGGATAAGCTAAACTAAACTAGAGGCAGATACATGAAGGAAATTGAAGCAACTCTTAGACAGGTATGTGGATGATGGAAAAATGGTGTGCTATGTTGCAGGAAATGGTTATTTTGATTTTACAGTAGGTTAAAGGGTCAGCACAACATTGTGGGTCAAAGGGCCTGCACTATTTTGTATTGTTCTAATCTATTCAGAAGTGCTGAAGAACTCCTGGCATTTGGGTGTTTCACTGAGCCTCATGGTTAAGGTCTTGATCACAATCTAATGGGCAGACCTGATTCACTGGTGTATGGTCCTGTGCAACCGGTGTTGTTTTTGGTGTCGGTGGAAGGGTTTCAGGGACCTAGACAGAGCAGCCTGTGTTTTAATGAGGATTATTTCAGGGAAGTGGATTGTTACAGAACAAAATCTGATCGCCAAGTTTCACAAAGTTCCCTGCGGCCTTCCTGTCTACCCCCCGTCACGTCCTTCAACAGCACGAGGGGGTGAACCAATTATGAAGGGGTATAAGAGCATTCTAACTGGTTGCATCACTGTCTGGTTTGGGGGGCATTATACAGCATGGAAAAAGCTGCAGAAGCTTCATACTCAGCCAGGTCTATCATCAGAATCAGAATCAGGTTTATTATCATCGCATGTGATGTGAAATTTGTTAACATAGCAGCAGCAGTTCAAAGCAATAAATAATATAGGAGAGAAAAAAGTAATAAATAAATAAATATGTAAATGAATTACAGTGTATGTATATTGCATAGATTAAAAAATGTGCAAAAAACAGAAATATGTGATATTAAAAAAGTGAGGTAGTGTCCAAGGGTTCAATGTCTATTTAGGAATCAGATGGCAGAGGGGAAGAAGCTGTTCCTGAATTGTTCAGTGTGTACCTTCAGGCTTCTGTACCTGCTTCCTGATGGTAACAGTGAGAACAGGGCATGCTCTGGGTGCCGGAGGTACATAATAATGGACGCTGCCTTTCTGTGACACCTCTCCTTGAAGATGTTCTGGATACTTTGTAGGCTAGTACTCAAGATGGAGCCAACTAAATTTATAACCCTCTGCAGCTTCTTTTGGTCCTGTGCAGTAGTTCCCCATACCAGACAATGATGCAGCCTGTCAGAATGCTCTCCACGGTACACCTATGGATGTTTTTGAGTGTATTTGTTGACGTACCAAATCTCTTCAAACTCATAATGAAGTATAGCCGCTTTCTTGCCTTCTTTATAAATACATCGATATGTTGGGACCAGGTTAGATTCTCAGAGATCTTGACACCCAGGAACTTGAAACTGCTCACTCTCTCCACTTCGATTCCCTCTATGAGGATTGGTATGTGTCGTCTTACCCTTCCTGAAGTCCACAATCAGCTCTTTCGTCTTACTGACATTGAGTGCCAGGTTGTTGCTGTGGCACCACTCCACTAGTTGGCATATCTCACTCCTGTATGCCCTCTTGTCACCACCTGAGCTTCTACCAACAATGGTTCTATCATCAGAAAATTTAAGAGATGGTATTTGAGCTATGCCTAACCACACAGTCATGTGTATACAGAGAGTAGAGCAGTGGGCTAATCACACACCCCTGAGGTGTGCCAGTGTTGATCATCAGCGAGGAGGGTATGTTACCACCAATCCTCACAGATTGTGGTCTCCTGGTTAGGAAGTTGAGGATCCAATTGCAGATGGAGGTACAGAGGTCCAGGTTCTGCAACTTCTCAATCAGGATTGTGGAAATGATGGAATTAAATGCAGAGCTATAGTCGATGAACAGCATCCTGACATAGGTGTTTGTGTTGTCCAGGTGGTCTAAAGCCGTGTGAAGAGCCATCGAGAATGTGTCTACCATTGACCTATTGTTGCGATAGGCAAATTGAAATGGTCCAGGTCCTCGATGAGGCAGGAGTTCAGTCTAGTCATGACCAACCTCTCAAGGCATTTCATCACTGTCACTGTGAGCACTATCCTCCCCAGTATCGAGGACAAGTTCAAAAGATGATGCCTCAAGAAGGCAGTATTTATCATTAGGGACCCCATCGCTCAGGAACAGCTTCGTCCTCTCCACATTGAATTCCTGAACAGGCAATCAACCAATCCATGAACACCACATCATTATCTTTCTTCAGATTTATTATTGTAACTTATAGTTTTTAATGTATTACACTGTTCTGCTGCTGAAAAACAACAAATTGCATGACATCGGTCAGTGATATTAAACCTAATTTTGAATAAAGGACAGCTTGAAGAATTGTGCAGGGTCACGCATACACACACGGAGACGGAGCAAAGATTAAATAGATAAGAAACTCCAGAAAATCTGCAGTTGTTGGAAATCCAAAGCAATACACACAAAATGCTGGAGGAACTCAACAGGCCAGGAAGCATCTCTGGAAATGAGTAAGCATTTGACATTTACATTTTGGGCTGATACCAAGTTCAGAGGAGATACATGGGAAAGGTTTTTTACACAGAGAGTTGTGGGTGACACCAGAGGTGATGGTGGAGGCATATACTGTACAATAGAGGTATTTCAGAAGCTCTTATTAGGCATATGAATGTGCCGAGGATGGATGGACGTTGTGTAGGCAGGGGTGGCACAGTAGTGTAGTGGTTAGCACAACACTTTTCAGTACAGGTGACCCAGGTTCAATTCCCGCCGCTGCCTGTAAGGATTTTGTACATTCCTCCCATGAACACGTTCATTTCCTCCTGGTGCTCCAGTTTCCTCCCACAGTCCAAAGTCATACCAGTTGGTAGGTTAATTGGTCATTGTAAATTTTCATGTGATTAGGCTCGGTTTAAATCAGGGAATTGCTGGGCGGTGCATCTCGAAGGGCTGGAATGTCCTATCCTACGCTGTATCTCAATAATAATAAATAAAAGAAGGGATTAGATTAGTTGGGCTAGTTTATCAATTCAGTACGACATTGTGGGCTGAATGGCCTGTTCCTGTACTGTACTGTCCCTATAGTACTTTCTGCCCGTTACACCGCTGGCATTTAGGGCGGCAATGAAGTTCCTCCATCTGTCTGTGTAAGTTTCCTCACTGCTGTTTCTATAAGAATTGTTTTTTACCAGTCAGGTTGGTTAGTGCAGAGCTTAACCCCCAGACATAGCGAACCAGTGGATAACGCTTCATCTGGCCTCTACCCTTTGACCTATTTTGCATGGGTAGCCCTATGAGCACAATGCTGACTTCCCATGCCAATGCTCCCATCTCAGTTCATCTCAATGTTAGTGAAATTCACTCAGATCCTGCTATGGAAACAGGTCTGAAATATTGAAATATTGTCACTCAGGAGGTGCTGAAAATGTGTGTGGTACAGAGTGGCCGCCTTATGGTGCCACTGTCCCAGGTTCAATCTTAACCTCAGAACACGGTCAGTGTGGAGTTTGACCAAAGAGAGCCACAAAATGATGGACCCACTCTGACACACAATCAAACACAGACCAATGTAGAAAACAAACCAACATATAACCCACTGAACAATGATGGTCCCACCTCCAATATATTACACATCTCTGACCGATCATGGCTCCAGCCCAACATAGAACCATAGAACATTACAGCACAGAAACAGGCCTTTTGGCCCTTCTTGGCTGTGCTGAACCATTTTTCTGCCTAGTCCCACTGACCTGCACCTGGACCATATCCTTCCCTACACCTCTGTTCCATCTACCTGTCCAAGTTTTTCTTAAATGTTAAAAGTGAGCCCACATTTACCACTTCATCTGGCAGCTAATTCCACACTCCCACCACTCTCTGTGTAAAGAAGCCCCCCCCCATGTTCCCTTTAAACTTTTCCCCCTTCACCCTTAACACATGTCCTCTGTTTTTTTCTCCCCAGCTTCAGTGGAAAAAGCCTACTTGGTTTCACTCTATCTATACCCATCATAATTTTATATACCTCTATCAAATTTCCCATCATTCTTCTATGCTCCAGGGAATAAAGTCCTAACCTATTCAACCTTCCTCTGTAACTCAGTTTTTCAAGTCCCGGCAACATTCTTGTAAACCTTCTCTGCACTCTTTCAACCTTATTAATATCCTTCCCGTAATTCGGTGACCAAAACTGCACACAATACTCCAAATTCGGCCTCACCAATGCCTGATACAACCTCACCATAACATTCTAACTCTTATACTCAATGCTTTGATATATGAAGGCCAATGTACCAAAAGCTCTCTTAACTACCCTATCTACCAGTGACGCCACTTTTAGGGAATTTTGTATCTGTATTCCCAGATTCCTCTGTTCTACCACACTCCTCAGTGCCCTACCATTGACCTTGTATGTTCTACCGTGGGTTTTCCTTCCAAAGTGCAATACCTCACACTTGTCTGTATTAAACTCCATCTGCCATTTTTCAACCCATTTTTCCAGCTGGTCCAAATCCCTCTGCAAGCTTTGAAAACCTTCCTCACTGTCCACTACACCTCCAATCTTTGTATCATTAGCAAATTTGCTAATCCAATTTACCACATGATCATCCAGATCATTGATATAGATGACAAATAACAATGGATCCTGCACTGATCCCTATGGCACACCACTAGTCACAGGCCTCCACTCAGAGAAGCAATTCTCCACTACCATTCTCTGACTTCTCCCATTGAGCCAAAGTCTAATCCAATTTACTACGCTGCCATGTATACCTAGCGAATGAATCTTCCTAACTAACCTCCCATGTGGGACCTTGTCAAAGGCCTCACTGAAGTCTGTTCCTTGTCCGTTAACATAACACCCCCCCCCCCCCCCCAGATTACCTTGTGTCCACTAATCTTACCCCATCCTCTCCTGGAACTCTGTTAAACCAGTCCAGACAGTCTGTCGTGGCAAGACACTCGCCAAGAGAGCCGCACATACCTGAACCTGAACACTACGCTGGGGATCTGGGGAAGTGCCGGGCCTTCCTTCTGCAATGCTCCGTGGTGTTGGATCAGCAGTCATCCATGCACTCCATGGACAAGTCCAAGGTCGCTTACCTCATGGGGTTGTTGCGGGAAGTGCCTTAGCGTGGGCTACGGCAGTCTGGGATAATCAGCCGGATAGCTGCTCTTCATTCCCCAACTTTATCACAGAGATGAGAAAGATCTTTGACCACCCCGTCCGTGGTAAAGATGCCGCTAAGCGTTTACTCACCCTCCGTCAAGGCACCCATAGTGTCGCCGAGTATTCCGTGGAGTTCCGGACGTTAGCGGCCGACCTGGGGTGGGATGATGAGGCGCTCCAAGGGGTTTTCTGGAATGGCCTCAGGAACATGGTGAAGGACGAGTTGGTGGCAAGGGATGACACCGACAGCCTGGATACATTGATCTCCCTAGCCACCAGGCTGGACAACCGTCTTCGAGAACGCCATAGGGAAAGATCTGGCATAGGCGGCCTTAACTATGTTTCACCCGTTTCAAATGAAACGGGCCCCGCCCTCCCAGGGGGCCCCGACTGACATGCAAAAATTTAATGCACGGCTCCCAGACGCCACAATATTCTCCTGGTGGTCAGCCGAACCACCAGTGTGCACTCGCTGCCTGGCAGCTGAGAAAATACTGTAAACATTGCTCCCAGCTGAGAAGGCTACTTTTCAATGAGAGGAAAATGAAACGCTCCTATCTTAGTGGTGCTGAAAAACGGAAAATATTAGACAACAAAACAAAACGTCTAAATAGTCTCCCAAAAGTTACATCTTTCTTTGGTCCAGCATCTGTAAAAGGCCCGCAGACCGCAGTTGCTGCTGTACCATCGTCACAGCATGGGGCTGCAGTGCCAAGTGACAGTGTAAGCGGTACAGGAGATGTTGATAATCAGAGCAATGAAAATAAGAACAATTCTACTCAAACAGATGGTGATAATGATGGCCAAACTTTGATGAACAAGCACCACAGCACGATGACAGTCCTACAGGTGAGGGAGATGTCGCCACCAGAACACCAGACAGAGAGAAAGCCCCACTAACATTCACAGAGACCGATCCGGCACGTTGGCCAACGCATATTACCAGTGACCAACGGATCGACATTGTTAGGAGACGTCCCGTTCAGACAGAGGACATTAACTTTCCACAGAGCCAATCACGCCGTCGTTTTACCAAGGACAGATATCTTAGGAAGAAAAATGGAGAAACCACTCGTAGGTCATTGTTAGTGTACTCAGAATCATCTGATTCAATCTTCTGTTTCTGCTGTACCCTATGTGACAGTCTCACTTGCGGAGGTTTCAGAGTGTGGGAGCGGCTCACTCTCACACTCCAGGATCATGAGAAGTCAAATGCGCACCGTGCCAACATGGATAGCTGGCGCGAGCTGGAAACGCGCTTCAGAACGCACAGTGCCATTGACAGCACGTAGCAAGAAATGCAAATACTGGGAAAAAAAACATTGGAATGATGTCACGAAGAGGTTCATTGCCATAGTCTGTCACCTTGCAGAACGAAACCTTGCTTTCCGTGGCCACAATTCCACCCTTCATGAACCAAATAACGGGAAGTTTCTAGGTCCGGTGGAGCTGCTTGCCGAGTTCGACCCAGTGATGAGCGAACATGTCAGACGAGCAGAGGAAAAAAGAGATTGCTGACCACTACATGGGGAAAACCATACAAAATGAGTTAATCACACTTATTGGAGACAAGACACTGGAAGCGATAACAGAGTAAAACAATCGCGTTACTACTCGGTGATAAGGGACTGCGCCACTGACGCTGCACACATAGAGCAGCTCTCTGTGACACTGCGCATCGTCACAATGCCAAGTAAATGTCGGAGCTACTGTTAGTGAGCATTTTGTCGGTTTCCTACCAGTGCTTGACACAACAGGTGCAGGCCTAACCGACGTTCTCTTAACGCATATGGAAAAGTTAGGATTAGATATCGCAAAATGCAGGGGGCAGGCATATGATAACGGGAGCAATATGCGGGGGGGAAATAGCGGGATGCAGAAGAGGCTGCTAGATATTAACGAAAAAGCACTGTTCATGCCATGCGCCAGCCGCACCCTAAACCTAGTCATTGTCGATGCTGCAAAATCAACAGTGGGGTCTGTGAGCTTCTTTGGGGTGCTGCAACACACTATTCAGCTCATCCACACAGACATGGGAGCTTTTTATTTGTAATTTATTTTTTTATTGAAGTTCATCATCAGCCAAACATTTCCATAAGATGTATTTCAGACATTGTACATATATATCATATAATCATATATATCACAAATCTCCACAAAGTATTTATCTGAGATATACACTTATAGAAAAGAGTGGAAAGAAAGAACAAGCAAAAGGAAAGAACTATGTACAAGTAGGGAGTGATTTTATTTTACAACAGATTCATTGATTTGTGAGAATAAAATCAGGCCTATGAGGCATTATGTAGTTAAACCATTTTCCCCAGTATGAATCAAATTGTTCCAGCTTATGGTTAACAGATGCTGTTATCTTCTCCATTTTGTAAATGTCCATTGTAATTTCCATCCATGTATTTAAAGTTGGACTCTCCTGTGATAACCATTTCCTAGTAAAAGTCTTTTTACCAGCCACCAACAACATATTCATTAAATATTTATCTCTTTTCAACCATTTTTGAGGTATATATCCAAAATATATGATCTTTCTCTCCAAGGGTATTTCACATTTAAAGATGTCTTGTAGGGCATTGTGTATCCCCCTCCAACAGTTTTTGATAACAGGGCAGTCCCAAAAAATATGATAATGATTTGCATTTTGATTTCCGCAATTTCTCCAGCAAACAGGGAGGTTACTATCACAATGGGATTTGAGAGGGTGTAATAAAATATCTTATCAAGTTTATCCATCCAAACTCCCTCCATTTCTGTGAACTAGGAGTTCCATTGATATCTCCATATTGTTGTCCACTCTTCCTCAGATGTAATTATCCCTCCTTCCTTCTCCCATTTTGTTTTAATGTATGAAGTCGAATGTGTTTTAAGATTGACAAGCCCTTATACATGCTTGAAATGATTCTACTACCATTATCTGAATTATATGCTTTTATAAAAAGCTCTGTCAAGCATGTGTTTGCCTTGGTTACATTTTTAAACGTCTTATTAACATACTGTCGCATCTGTAAATACCGATAAAAATCTTGTTTTTCTAATAAGTGTTTCTCTTTAAGCATTTCAAAACTGAACAGTGTTCCTTCTTTCATTATGTTGCAAAGAACTTTAGCTGTCCAGTCCTTAAATCTAGCATCCAATTTATTTGGTATAAAATCTGAGTCATATGCACGCCATTTAAGAATTGCAATATCTCCCTCTAGATTATATTCTTTTATAGTAGTTTTCCATATTTTAAGAGTCAATTTCACCCATGGGTTATCAATGGTATTTATGTACCTTTGCAGGTTGTTATCAGCCAAAGTTGCTTGTATGGGGATGGGAAGTACCCGCTCCTCAATATTTTTCTATTGAGCGTCATATGATGGGTTACACCAACATATCACAGCTCTCAACTGTGCTGCAAAATAATAAACTCTAAGAGAAGGTAGTCCCCATCCCCCCTTTTCATTTGCTAATTGTAAAGTTTTGAGATGAACTCTAGGCCTTTTACCCTGCCAAATATACCTTGATAGCATCTTGTTCCATTCATTGAATTGATTTTGATTAATCTCTATTGGTAGGGTCTGAAAGAGATACAACAGTCTGGGCAGTATATTCATTTTAATAGATTCAATCACTGAACTGAGACTGAAAAAAGAAATCAGGTTCCATCTTGCCACATATTCCTTAATTTTTTTATATAAAGGCTGATAATTACATTCTAATAATTTTGTCAAATCTTTTGGCATAATGATGCCCAAATATTTGAAAGACTCTGTGTGCCACGCCCAGGGGTATCGACTTTCAATTTCTCTTGGTGGGCTATAGTAATATGAAAGTAATTGGGTTTTATCTATGTTGATCTTGTATCCTGATAATTGACCATATTGCTCAAAAGATTGCATCAATTTAGGTAAAGAGTATGTTGGTTGCCCTAGATAGATCAAATTGTCATCCACATAACAGACCAATTTATGCTCTGTCCCTTTAATAGTAATTCCCTGATATCTTCATTTTGTCTGATGCATTGAGCTAATGGTTCCAGATATAACACAAAGAGTAGTGGTGACCATGCACAACCCTGTCTTGTGCCCCTTTCTAGGATAAAACTATTTGATAAATATCCATAGATTTTAATCCTAGCAGTAGGATTGTCATATAGTGTCTGTATAGTTTTAATAATTGTGTCTTGGAAACCAAATCTATGTAAAACTCTGTAAAGAAAATTCCAATTAACTGAATCAAATGTTTTTTCCGCATCCACGATTATCACTATTGCTTCGATTTTTTTTGTATATGATCCATAATGTGAAGTATTCTTCGTATATTGTCTTGTGTCTGGCATTGTTGTATAAAACCTGTCTGATCGTTATGTATCAGTATGGGTAGAAACTCCTCTAATCGTTTGGCCATGATGGAGGTAAATAATCTATAATCTACATTAAGAATGGATATTGGTCTAAATGACCTGCATTCCATTTTATCCTTGCCTTCTTTCAGCATAGCTGAGATTATTGCTTCCTTCCAACTGGGTGGCATTTGAGCCTTTTTTAGAGCCCAGTTCAGTGTGGGGAGTAAAACAGGAATTAACTCATTTTTAAATTCTTTGTACCACTCTGCCGTATACCTATCTGATCCTGGTGACTTGCTTAATTTAAGCCTAGTAATTGCAGCTTTTAATTCAACTTCAGTTATGTCAGCAGTCATCATTCTATTTTGTTCTTTGCTGAAAGTGGGTATCTCTAGAGAATTCAAGAAGGTGTCAATTTGGGTCATGCTTCCCCCTGGAACTTTGGAATATAGAGTTTTGTAAAACACTTCAAAGGCTTCTTGAATTTCACTTAGCTTATTTTTTATTATTTTTGTTCTTGGTTCCCTAATTCTATGAATTGTATTTTCTGCTATCTTTGTTTTTCAGTTTCCACGTCAGTATTTTTATAGATTTCGATCCACTTTCATAATGTCTCTGTTTTAGAAACATTAAGTTTTTCCTGATTTCTTGCGTAACCAAATTATTTACTTCATTCCTGATTCTTTTAATTTCCCCTAATGTATCCTGTGCCAAATTCAATTTCTGTTTCTTCTCTAGTTCCTTCAGCCTATTTTGTAATTCCTCTAATGTTTTATTCCTTACTTTTTTCTTAAATGAAGATATCGCTATAATTTTCCCTCTTAAGACCGCCTTCAGAGTATCCCATAAAATGGGAGGTGAAACCTCTCCATTATCATTAAATTCTAAGTAGAGACCAGTTTCTTTTTTAATTTATTCCTTAAAGTACAGATCATTGAGTAGACTTGAATTTAGTTTCCAAATAGTATTCTTTGGTTATAGGTCAAAATCAATAGATAAATATATAGGTGCATGGTCACTTACATCTATTGTTCCAATTCCACAGGTGTTTATTTTGTCTTTGTCTTTTCCAAATGTTATGAAATAGCCTATTCTTGTATATACAGAATGGGGAGCAGAATAATGAGTGTAATCCCTTCTGTCAGGGAAAAGGTCCCTCCATATATAAATTTAACTAATATCCTCAAAAAGTGTATTGACCTTCTCATGTAAAGATTTTGTTTCATAGGTTTTTCTACTGGTAGAGTCTAAGTTTTGTGGTAATTGTAAATTTAAGTCATCCCCCCCCCCCCCACATATCAGGAGACCTTCTGTTTCCGTTACCATAATATCAGTAATTTTCTGAAAGAAACCAGTATCACTTCCCGGGGTTCATATATATTCAATAGAGTAACTGAATTGCCATCTATATTCCCCCTTGCCAGAATATATCTGCTGTCTTTATCTCCCATTTCGAATACGTTTTCAAAGTTTAGCCTACTTGAGATAAGAATGGCAACTCCTCTCCTATGTCCTGATTTATATGAGGAGAAAAACAGATTAGTGAAGCCCATTCTCTTTAGTTTTTTATGCTCATTATCACTTAAATGAGTTTCCTGTAAATATACTAAATGGGCTTTGACTTTTTTCATTTTGGATAAAATTCTATTACATTTGATTGGATTTAATAGCCCATTAACATTAAAAGAAATGAATTTTACCTTGTCCTTAGCCATCTGTATTTATCTGTCAATGTATCATTGAAATTAGACTAAAACTTAATGGATCTACTCCCTGAACAAATAAGAACCAAGAAACACAAATAATAACAAAAATGGCAACGAACGTGTGATTCCAAGGCCGAGGTCTCTAGTAGATGACCCTGCATTGAGCTAGAGGAAATGTCTAGCTGTGGGGGAATAACCCCTCCTACTTGAGAGTTGAGGGCCCCCATTGCAGTATTCATAAAAGTCAGTGAACAAATCCATTACACAGAAAAGATTTCCCTGTGTACTCCTCCTATATATACATATATATGTATACACACACACAAATATATATATACATACATAAATACACACACACATTACACACATACACATATATGCACACACACACACACACACACACATATATATATATATATATATATATATATATATATATATATATATATATTCTCATTTTGGTGGGGAAAAAGGAGTAAGTGAGTGAATAAAGAATAACAACTAAGTAATATAAAATCCACATTATATTAAGTATTTCTCGAGATAGGTATATCACTGTGTACTTTTGCTTCTCTTTAGCTTCTCAACATTTTTAAAGTTAGCCAAACCTTATGGCTCTTCTGAAGGGGGTGAGGACTGTCTTTGGGAAACTCCCAGTCTCTTTCTGATATATTTCTCTCGGCCTCCCCCTGTCTCCTGCCTTCTCGATTCTCACACTATTTCCCAAGCGGAGCGGGATAATTCCTCAGCCAGGCTTTCCCTCATTTTGGTCATGCTGACGGGCAACCCTCTGGCCTTCATGTCTGTAGTCGCCTCTTCCACTGTCTGGTACAACCGCGTCCCATTGTCATAAAACACTCGAAGTTTAGCAGGGTACGGCGTTTGAAATCTAATCTTATTTTGCTTTAGTACTCGCTTTACTTCCGAGTATTCTTTGCGTTTCTGGAGGACCCTGGGGGGGGGGGTAATCTTGGTCGAAATATATTAATTTATCGTCTAAAAACACTCTCTTCTTACCCCAGGCCCTTCCTAGAATCTCCGCCTTGGTGCTGTACCGAAGGAATTTTATTATTATTGAGCGTGGCTTTCTATCCTGGGTAGGTTTCCGGACTAACGCGCGGTGGGGTCTTTCGACTTCCAGCTTCATAGCCGAGGGAAGATCCAGCGCGTCCCGCAGTAACTTTCTGACAAACTCCATCATAGACGGGCCCTCCGCCCCTTCGGGAACGTTGTAGATTCTGATATTTTTCCACCGTGATCTTCCCTCCAGGTCAAGCAGTTTACCTTCTCGGTGATGCATTATTTTTATTGTCTTGCTCAGTATCCGTTCCACGTTTTGAACGAGATCTTCCACCTTCTCAATTCGAGTCTCTGCCACCGCTATTTTTTGATTGACGCTGGCGAGCTCTGCCTTAATATCACGGAGCTGCTGCTTTATATCTTTATGGACCTCTATTATCTCTTTCAGGATTTCGAAGATATTCGTCGCTTCGACTGAACGAGGCCCAGCAGCCGCCTCGCTAGCACGCGGTCGGGTAAAAGAGAGCCGCTCGCTGCACTCCTCTCGGATGCAGGCTCCGCAGTGTCGCTTTTTTATTTCCATTTCTTCTCCCCATTCTTGCCCCTCTTTTCAGTTCAAATAATTTTCGAAATGTATTATATTTGATGGGTTAACGGGGCTTAATACGCGTTTTTCCGGAGGAGCTGGTGACTTAAGCCGCCATTCTCGACGATGACGTCACCGGACGATATGGGAGCTTTTCAAGGAGGACGTGCCACAGATGGCCCTCAAGGCCATATCCAACACGCGATGGGAGTTCCGCGTGGAAACTGTGAAAGTCCTGCGCTACCAGCTTCCCGATGTTGGCAATGCTCTCCTGTCACTGATTGAACATGCCACACAGAAAGGTGACACTGAAACCACATCTGCAGCCAGAGGCCTAGAACAGGAGATCATGTCATGGAAATTCCTGCTGACTGTTATCATCTGGTACAACGTTTTACATGAGGTGAATCGTGTGGTGAATCGTTTTACATGAGGTGAATCCAGAGCCCACAAGTGGGAATCGATGTGCTACAGCGCGAGGTGGAATATGTTCTGAAATTTCTCAAGAACGGCCTTTCATCCGCCCAAACAGATGCCAGAGACATAGCTGAAGAGGTAGGCATGCCAACGGTCTTTCCTACCGCACGAATCAGAAAACCAAAACGCCAGTTCCAGTCCGAGTCCCAAAGTGCAGATCCTTCCCTGCCAGTGGCACCCGAGGAACGGCACAAGAGAGAAGTTTTCCTTCCATTAGCGGACTCTGCCATTACAGGCATTACTGAGCGCTTCAAGCTGATTCAGTCATTTTACAGTCTGTCTGGCTTCATTTATGGAAGAGAGGAAATGAAAAAGTCACCCAAAGTCGCACACTGAAAGACAGCTGCGTAAACATGGAGAGGACACTTGGTGATGTGGATGCTGAGGACCTTTTGCGCGAGGTGTCGGCTGCTGTCAGTGCCGTGCCTGCAAAAGAAACCACTGGCCTGCAGATTCTGAGCTACATTTACAGCAACAATCTGGTTGAACTGTATCCTAACCTCTCCATTGCTCTAAGACTCATGCTGACAGTGCCTGTAGCGAGTGAAGAGAGAAGTTTTTCGAGGCTAAAGCTCATCACAACGCATCTGAGGACAACCATGCTCCAGGAGCGTCTGTCAGCTCTTGCTCAGATATCAATTGAGCATGAAATAACACGATCGCTGGACACAGATGAGCTCATTAAAGCATTCTCAGCACTCAAGCGCAGGCGGGTGGTGAAGTTCTAGTGGTAAGTCTTTTAACACATTTTTAGCAGAAATAAAGTTTATAATTAAAATAATAAAATAAACCACGTATTTCACTCAAAATGTGTATAGGCGATTAGGCGGCGTTTCCACAAATCGTGATTTCTCTCTCCCGCTTGTCTCTCACTCTCCTCCTGTTCGCTCTCCAGGCCTCACGTGAGCTGTCCGTGGTGCTGAAAGAGAGCGAGACGCGGTTTGTTGTAAACTTCCAGTCGTTAACTTTCAGACACTGTTCATTGAATAAATAAAGTGTGAATTTTCATTAAATATTACATTGCTTCTGTTATTAATTTAATTAGAGGGAAATTGTTTAAGCTGTTCATATGTCAGCTGATACCTAACACATAGTGCCATTCAATGCAGACTAGTTGCTGAAAAGGGCAAGGCTTCTCACTCCAAAGCGAAAGATGTCATTGTTTCAGTTTTTAATTAAGAGAATTGTTTGGATTATGTTGAGCTGTCTGTTCATTATTCTGAAAGTGCATATAATGCGTCAACGTTTAAGTCCGAAATTATACCATTATTGATGCAAACCAACTTGAATATTCGCTGATCTTTTTTTGGGAAGCGGGGGTAGGGCCCCACATTAACTCTTGAAACGGTCCCCCAGATACTTAAGGCCGCCTATGAGATCTGGTCGTCCACTACCGTTGGTCACTCCGCGGCACTCGTTTCCGCAACCCGCAAGAACAAGTTCCTCTCCTCCTCCTGCTCCAAGAGTAGTTCCCAGTCAGGCTATTTCCATCGTCCCGGGAGAGGAACTCATGCAGCTTGGACGGACCCGCCTCTCTCCCGCTGAGTGACTCCGGAGATTTGAGAGCGGCTGAGTGTCTATATTGCAGCCAGTCCGGCCACTTCCGAGCTACCTGTCCCCTTCGGCCAAAGAAGGAAGGCTCACCAGTAGAAAGAGGAACTCTGGTGAGCCAGACAACATTCCCCTCCGTTCCCAGAACCCGGATGCAGATCCCGGCAACTTTATGTTACAACAAACAATCCCTGCATCTGTCAGCTCTAGTGGACTCCGGTACTGAGTGCAATGTTCTGGATGAAGACATAACCTCCAGAGCCGGAATTCCTCGGGAGCCGTTGAGTGCCCTTCGGGAGACCCGGGCGCTGGACGGCAGACTTCTGGGTCGGGTCATACACTGCACACCACCCCTGTCTCTATTTTTCTCCGGGAACCATCGGGAGCAGGTACAATTTAACTTAATTTCCTCCCCTTGAGCTCCTACAGTTCTTGGGTATCCCTGGTTGGTTCGCCATAATCCGCATATGGACTGGTCTGCTGGGAAGATAGCCAGCTGGAAAGATAGCCAGCTGGAGTCCGTTCTGTCACTCCACTTGTCTTCAATCGGCCCTTTCCCCTGTGAAAGTCACCACGACCTCGTCTGCTGCTGACAGCCCTGACCTATCCAAGATTCCGGCAGAGTATCACGAACTGGGAGAAGTGTTCAGCAAACAACGGGCCCTTTCCCTGCCGCCACACCTCCTTATGATTGCGCAATCGACCTTCTCCCCGGGGCCCCTCCACCCACCAGTCGGCTGTATAACCCGTCCTGGCCATAAAGGGAGGCAATGGAGGCGTACATAAATGAATCTCTCGCGGCGGGCATTATCCGGCCCTGATCCTCCCCTGTTGGAGCAGGTTTCTTCTTCATGGGGAAGAAAGACGGTTCACTGCACCCCTGCATAGACTACCGAGGCCTAAATAGCATAACTGTAAAGAACAAATATCCACAGCCCCTTCTCAACTCTGCTTTCGAATCACTTCACGGAGCCCCCACCTTTTCTAAGTTGGACCTATGAAGTGCCTATCATCTGGTCGGGATAAGGGAGGGGGATGAGTGAAAGACCGCGTTCAACACCCCTCTTGGTCACTCCGAATACCTGGTCACGCTATTCGGCCTCACCGATGCCTCCGCCGTTTCCAGGCCTGATAAACGATGTCCTTAGAGATTTCATTAACCGCTTCATGTTTGTTTATTTGGATGACATTTTAATCTTCTCCAGTAATCTTCAGGAACACACCCACCATGTCTGTCAGGTTAGGCAGAGGCTTTGAGAGAACAAACTATTCGTAAAAGTCGAGAAGTGCGAATTTTACGTTCCTTCAGTCAATTTATTAGGATATATCAACGAGAGCGGGCAAGTGAAAGCAGATCCCGAAAAGATCCGGGCGGTAGCGGAGTGGCCAACGCCGACGACACCCAAGCAACTCCAGCGATTTCTGGGGTCCACAAGCTTTTACTGTCGTTTCATCAGGGATTACAACCGGGTGGCAGCGCCCCTTACTCGACTCACCTCTCCTAAGACCCTTTTCACTGGGACCCCGATGCCTCCTCGGAGCTGAAGAGGAGTTTCACCTCCGCTCCCTTCCTGGTCCAACCAGATCCCTCTTGTCAATTTATTGGGGAGGTCGACGCCTCTAACTCTGGGGTGGGAGCGGCCCTCTCCAACGTTCAGGCGCTGACCAGAAACTTCATCCGTGTGCCTTCTTATCTCGCCGGCTGTCCCCTGCCGAACGAAATTACGACGTAGGGAACCGGGAGTTACTGGCGGTTAGACTTGCTTTGGAGGAGTGGAGGCACTGGCTGCAGGCAGCGGAACGTATGCTTATCGTCTGAACCGATCTCAGGAACCTTGCATGTTTCCAAACCGCCAAACGCCTGAATCCCCGCCAGGCCCGTAGGGCATTTTTTTTTGGGTCGGTTCCTCCGGGGTCCAAGAACGGGATGCCCGATGCTCTCTCCCGTCAATACGTCTCGGAGGAGGCCCTTCCCAACCCCGAGACCATCCTTCCAGCATCCTGTGTAGTGGCTGCCCTCATCTGGGAGATCGAGTCCACAGTCAAAGAGGCTCAACGGACTCAGCCGGACCCAGGAAACGGACCCTCTAATCGCCTCTTTGTGCCCGACTCCGTTCGATCTCAGTTTCTCCAGTGGGGCCACACGTCTCATTTCGCCTGCCATCCCGTGATCGATCAGACTCTGTCCCTTCTGAAGGGGCACTTCTCGTGGCCCTCCATGTATGCTGATACCCGTTACTTTGTCTCTGCCTGTTCAGTTTGTGCCCGTGGAATAGCCTCCCTCCGACCACCTGTTGGATTGCTATGTCCCCTACCTGTTCCTAGCCACCTTTGGTCTCACATTGCGCAGGATTTCATTATTAGTCTACCCCCTTCACATGGGAACACTAGTGTACTCACCATGGTGGACCGCTTCTCCAAAGCTGTGCACTCCACAGCCCTTCCCAAACTCGTCCATGATGTGGGAGGTCAGGGACATTGATGGTGCCCCTGGCTGCTACAGCTGTGGAAAGTGTGTCCAGATTCAGCTTCTGAAGGAGCATGCTGCAGTACTGAAGAAAGAACTAGATGAGCTCAGGTTCATCTGCGAAAATGAGAGTTTTCTGGATAGAACCTACAGTGAGGTTGTTACACCGAGGATACCAGAAGAGAGAAAGGGAGTGACGATGAAGAAGGAAAGGATGCTTGAAGTACAGGAGACCCCAGGGGATGTACCTCTCTTAAACAGGTTCACCCTCTTGGAAGCTGTCAGAACAGAAGATACTGCCCGTCTGAGAGGCGGACTGGTCTGCGAGTCGAAAATTGGTGCAGAAGCAGAGCCGAGGAGTCAGACATCAGGAAGAGCCGTGGTAGTAGGGGACTCCATAGTAAGAGATACAGAAAGGGGTTTCTGTGGCAACAGGTGAGATTTAAGGATGGTGTGTTGCCTCCCTGGTGCTAGGATCCAGGACATCACGGACCGATTGCAGGGACTACTCAAGGGTAAAGGTGAACAGCCGGAAGTGGTAGTGCATGTCGGCACAAATGACATCGGAAAGACGAGGAAGGACATTCTGCAGCGGGACTTCAGAGAACTCGGAAGAAGGCTGAAAAGCAGAACTTCCAGGGTGGTTATCTCTGGTTTGCTTCCAGTTCCTCATGCTGGAGAGGGCAAGAACAGGGAGATAATGGATCTGAATGTGTGGCTGAGGAACTGGTACAGAAAGCAAGTATTTACATTCTTGGACCACTGGGGTATGTTTTGGGGTAAGGATAAATTGTACAAAAGGGACGGGTTGCACCTTAATAGGCGGGGGACCAGCATTCTGGCAGGCAGGTTTGCCACTGCAACACAGATGTGTTTGAACTAGGTAGTGGGGGGAGGGGATGAACTGGAAATATAAAGATGGAGTTAAAGGGAAAGTGAAAATAAGAAAATTTTAAAAAGACAATAGAATCAATGGAGCAGAAAGCTCAAGAAGAAATCATACAGTATGGCCAAGTGAAATAGGAATTGATATGAAAGGTGAGGGGAGTAACGAATTAAAAGTATTATATATGAATGCATGAAGTATTAGGAATAAAATAGATGAGCTTGAGGCTCAGTTGGAAATTGGCAAGTACGATGTTTTGGGAATAACAGAGACATGGTTTCAAGCCGACAGGGCCTGGGAAATGAATATTCAAGGATATACATCTTATCAAAAGTACAGACTGATGGAAAGAGGGGGTGCAGTGGCTCTGTTGGTGAGGAATGATATTCACTCTCTTGCGAGGGGGGACATATAATCAGGGGTTGTAGAGTCAGTATGGATAGAACTGAGAAATTCTAAGGGTAGAAAGACCCTAATGGGAGTTATCTACAGGCCCCCAAACAGTAGTCTGGATGTAGGGTGTAAGTTGAATGAAGAGTTAAAATTGGCATGTCGCAAAGGTAATGATACAGTTGTCATGGGGGATTTCAACATGCAGGTAGACTGGGAGAACCAGAATGGTACTGGACCCCAAGAAAGGGAGTTTGTGGAGTGCCTCTGAGATGGATTGTTAGAACAGCTTGTACTAGAGCCTACCAGGGAAAAGGCAGTTCTAGATTTAGTGTTGTGCAATGAACCGGATTTGATCATGGACCTCAAGGTAAAGGAGCCATTAGGAGGTAGTGACCATAATATGATGTTTTAACCTAAAATTTGCAAAGGAAAAGGGAAAATCAGATGTGTCAGTATTACAGTTGAACAAAGGGAACTATGGAGCAATGAGGGAGGAGCTGGCCAAAGTTCAATGGGACTATACTCCAGCAGGGAAGACAGTGGAACAACAATGACAGGTATTTCTGGGAATAATGCAGAAGGTGCAGGATCGGTTCATTCCAAAGAGGAAGAAAGATCCTAAGGGGAGTAAGGGTCGGCCGTGGCTGACGCGAGTAGTAAAGGACAGTATAAAAATAAAAGAGAAGAAGTATAACAGCAAAGATGAACAGGAAGCCAGAGGACTGGGAAGCTTTTAAAGAGCAACAGAAGATAACAAAAAAGGCAATATGCGGAGAAAAAATGAGGTACGAAGGTAAACTAGCCAAGAATATAAAGGAGGGTAGTAAAAGCTTCTTTAGGTATGTGAAGAGCAAAAAAATAGTTAAGACCAAAATTGGGCCATTGAAGACAGAAACGGGTGAATTTATTATGGGGGGGGGGGGAGACAAGGAAATGGCAGATGAGTTGAACAGGTACTTTGGATCTGTCTTCACTAGTGAAGACACAAACAATCTCCCAGATGTAATAGTGGCCAAAGGAACTAGGGTAATGGATGAACTGAAGGAAATTTGTATTAGGCAAGAAACGGTGTTGGATAGACTGTTGGGTCTGAATGCTGATCAGTCCCCGGGACCTGATGGTCTGCATCCCAGAGTACCTAAGGAGGTAGCTCTAGAAATCGTGGACACATTGGTAATTATTTTCCAATGTTCTATAGATTCAGGATCAGTTCCTGCAGATTGGAGGGTGGCTAATGTTGTCCCACTTTTCAAGAAAGGAGGGAGAGAAAAAACAGGGAATTATAGACAGGTTAGCCTGACATCAGTAGTGGGAAAGATGCTGGAGTCAATTATAAAAGAGGAAATTACAACACATTTGGACAGTAGTAGAAGGATCAGTCCGAGTCAGCATGGATTTACGAAGGGAAAATCATGCTTGACTAATCTTCTGGAGTTTTTAGACGATGTAACTATGAAAATGGACAAGGGAGAGCCAGTGGATGGAGTATACCTGGACTTTCAGAAATCTTTTGATAAAGTCCCACATAGGAGATTAGTGGGCAAAATTAGGGCACATGGTATTGGGGGCAGAGTACTGACATGGATTGAAAATTGGCTGGCTGATAGGAAACAAAGAGTAGCGATTACCGGGTCCCTTTCAGAATGGCAGGCTGTGACCAGTGGGGTACTGCAAGGTTCGGTGCTGGGACCACAGCTGTTTACAATATACATTAATGATTTAGATGAAGGGATTAAAAGTAACATTAGCAAATTTGCCGATGACACAAAGCTGGGTGGCAGAGTGAAATGTCAGGAGGATGTTATGAGAGTGCAGGGTGACTTGGACAAGTTGGGTGAGTGGGCAAATGAATGGCAGATGCAGTTTAATGTGGATAAATATGAGGTTATCCACTTTAGTGGCAAGAACAGGAAGGCAGATTACTATCTGAATGGAATAAAGTTAGGAAAAGGGGAAGTACAACGAGACCTAGGTGTTCTTGTACATCAGTCAATGAAAGTAAGCATGCAGGTACAGCAGGCAGTGAAGAAAGCTAATGGCATGCTGGCCTTTATAACAAGAGGAATTGAGTATAGGAGTAAAGAGGTCCTTCTGCAGCTGTACAGGGCCCTGGTGAGACCCCACCTGGAGTATTGTGTGCAGTTTTGGTCCCCAAATTTGAGGAAGGACATTCTTGCTATTTAGGGAGTGCAATGTAGGTTCACAAGGTTAATTCCCGGAATGGCGGGACTGACATATGTTGAAAGATTGGAGCAATTGGGCTTGTATACACTGGGATTTAGAAGGATGAGAGGGGATCTGATTGAAACATATAAGATTATTAAGGGATTGGACACGCTGGAGGCTGGAAGCATGTTCCCGCTGATGGATGAGTCCAGAACTAGAGGCCACAGTTTAAGAATAAGGGGTAGGCCATTTAGAACAGAGATGCAGAAAAACTTTTTCACCCAGAGAGTGGTGGATACGTGGAATGCTCTGCCCCAGAAGGCAGTGGAGGCCAAGTCTCTGGATGCTTTCAAGAGAGAGTTAGATAGAGCTCTTATAGATAGCGGGGTCAAGGGATATAGGGAGAGGGTAGGAACGGGGTACTGATTGTGTATGACCAGCCATGATCACAGTGAATGGCGGTGCTGGCTAGAAGGGCTGAATGGCCTACTCCTGCACCTACTGTCTATTGTCCATCACGTCTTCCACCTTCATGGGATTCCATACAATTACAGCATGGAAACAGGCCATCTCGGCCCTTCTCGTCTGTGCCGAACGCTTACCCTCACCTAGTCCCACCAACCTGCACGCAGCCCATAACCTTCCATTCCTTTCCTGTCCATATACCTATCCAATTTTTTTTTTAAATGACAATATCAAACCTGCCTCTACCACTTCTACTGGAAGCTCGTTCCACACAACTACCACTCTCTGAGTAAAGAAGTTCCCCCTCGTGTCACCCCTAAACTTTTGCTCCTTAACTCTCAACTCATGTCTATTCCCTCGGGCATTATACCGGACCTGGGCCCCCAATTCGCCTCTCAAGTTTGGAGATTGTTTTGTCAAGCCCTTTGAGCCTCAATAAATCTGCCGTCCGGCTTCCATCCGCAGACGAACGGGCAAACAGTGCGAGCTAAACAGGATTTGGAAGCAGCCCTGCGCTGCGTAACTGCCAACAACCCGTCTGCCCGGAGCACCCATCTCGCTTGGGTAGAGTACGCCCAGAACCCCTTGGTCAGCACCGCCACCAGAAAGTCTCACTCTGAATGCTCCCTCGGTTACCAACCCCCTCTGTTCTCCACTCATGAAGATGACATTGCTGTGCCTTCTGTTCAGGCCCATATCCGCCGGAGCTGCAAGATCTGGAAAGACACATGCGCAGCTCTGCTCCGTTTAGCCGACCGAAACCAGAGGATTGCCGATCACCATCAGATTCCTGCACCGGATTATCGGCCTGGGCAGAAGGTTTGGCTCTCTTCTAAAGACAATCCCCTCAAGAACGAGCCCAGGAAGCTCGCCTGCTGTTTCCTGGGACCATTCGAGATTGAGAGTATTATCAACCCCTCGGTGGTCCGACTCAGACATCCCAAATCTATGTAGATCCATCCTACATTCCACGTTTCCCAATTGAAGCCGGTATCTGTCAGCCCTTTATGCCCTCCTGCCAAACCCTCTCCATCCACCTGGGTCATTGACGAGCGCCCAGTATACACCGTATGGTGATTATTGGATGTGCGCCACCAAGGCAGTGGCCTCCAATAACTGGTCGATTGGGAGGGCTTCGGTTCCCGACCACTTAGAACCATTTGTTCTAAGTTTTGCTCCATTTTCTAGGTTTACCTATGAAGTTCCGTGTCGAGGCTCTGTGTCAAGATCCCTCCTGTCTGCTGTTCAACGTTCAAGTCCACGTAAGAATCCTAACTCAATCTCCGTGCCTGTGTCCTGCACTTGGGTTCGCTCCAGTCGCTCAATGCAGCACAGGTTTACTACACTGACAGATAGTATATCATGAAATGAATTGTTTTGTGGCAGCAGTATAGTGTAAAACATAAAAATTACTATGTTATAAAAAATAAACAGAGCAGATGAATAGTGAGGTAGAATTCATGGACCATTCATAAATCTGATGGCGGAGGAGAAGAAGCTATTCCTGAAATGATGGGTGTAGGGCTTCAGGCTCCTGTACCTCCTTCCTGATGGTAGAAATGAGACAAGGGCATGTCCCAGATGGTGAGGGTCCTGAATAATGGTCTCTCCCTTCTTAAAGCACCACGTCTTCAAAATGAAGACCCACTCCTACATTTGAGGAAATGTTTCTTCTCCACCATCCGATTTCTGAAAGGTCTATGAATCCATGAACCGTACCTCACTATTCCTCTCTTGTACTGCTCTCCCTCGACCAAGGCTCTGGGTTCTCATCATGTCCATGTGCCTCGCTCAGCACAGGAGTACCTTGCCCAGCCTGGTGCTGGGATTCCCTTGTCCCTTCCAGGAGTCCCTCGATCCACCCTGTGCCTCTCCTCATCCTGTAGCCTTGTCTTGTCCTCTGGAGTCTGAGCCTGAGTCAAGACACAGGTTCTGGGTCTTTGTCCAGTCTCTGACTTGGAGACCAAGCCCAGGCTTCTAGTTCCCAGTTCCATGTCCTGGTTCCGCTGTCCTGGTCAAGTCCTAGCCCAGGCCCGGACCGCTTGTCAAGGACTGGTGTCATGTCCAGTGTCCTTTCTTCCCCATTTTCCTTGCTTCCATCTCACACCTAGTGCTGTTCCAGATACTTCAGTGTCTGTGTCTTGCAGTTGGGTCTGCTCCCAATGCCCCCCTTATGACACTTGAAGTGGTGTGTGTGTGTGAACGTGTGCCTTCACGTGTGCATATGCCTTTCTGTGTGAGTGCATGTGTGTGTCTCTGCTGCACGTGTGTTTCAGGGCTCTGTGTGCATGTGAACGTTTGCCTTTTTTGTGCATGTGTGCATTTGTGTGTATGTTTCTGCTCTACAGTCGGTGTAGTGAGTGTCTGCATGTGAACATGAACTGTGCACATATCCAGGTTCTGTATCAATCTACTACATGGGTTTTGTATCCGTTAGAGTCTGGTGTACATTGTGTACCTGATCTTTCTGTCTAAACTGCACAGATGCAACATGTTAGGTGAAGGTCAAGTTCAAATCTCGTATCGCACTGTGACTTCAGGTAAGATCTCAACAATGTTGGCACCAAAGTCATATATCTCGTAAGGAATAACTATCAGAGTAACAGGATATCTGGGTAAAACTTGGAAATTTAGCAAAACTCCTGAAATTTTTTTAATAATCACACCAAATCTCATACATATTCCTATACAGACTCATTTTCATTCACACACACTTCTAGAATTCCAGTTGGATTGTGCCTTTTTACAAGCTCAGTACAAGCCAAATAATTCTGCTGGCGTGACCACTCCTGCAATGTAGCTTTCCATTCTTGGGAGTGGGTCTTGAATCCACAATCTTCAGAGCCAGACGCAGAGCGAGAGTGAAAGAGAATGAAAGAGAGAAACTCCGCTGAGAAGGATCTTGTCATTGGGTCTTGAATGCCTCTAATTGAATTACTTTATAAGTCTAGATAAAACAAAATGAGATTGCTGTTATTTGTCTTGTTGCAGACAAAACTGAGTTAAGACCAACTTTAAGAAGGTAAAATTCTCCTATTTACTGCCCTGGGGGTTCTGCCAGGAGAGTCAAAGCTCCTTGGGATTCATGGTCAGCAGGAGGGCTTGAATGGGAACAAGAACCACAGTGTGCTCATCACCTGTGTTGGCCAACAATAGTCTGTTGGAAAGCTGTTGCCTACTCGTGTGTGGTGGGCAGAGGATGGGGCAAGGCCAAGGAACCTTGCCGAGACCCTGCAGACACCACTCCCAGCAAGGGGAGCAAACTGACTTGTATTCAATCATCAGATCTCATGCAACAGCAGAGGGCAGCAAAAAAGCCAAGTGGAGGCAGAAACATTCTCACTATTTCCATGGATTAGAGTTTCAGCTGTGTGGGTTCACTGTCCATTGTCAGGAGCAGTAACCCCACCAATGTGGGACTTAAATAGGTGGTTCAGGGGGCTCTGTGGGTCTCGAGCTGAGGTCACGAGAGGATGTTGTAGGAATCCAGCAGTGTGTCGGGCCCACTATTGTCACCAAGTGATTCACAGTCAGAGATTTTTTTTTCAGGAGACCAATCATTATGGATCAGTCATAACATCTCCTCCTCACTGACAGTCAAGGATGTGTGCTGAGCTCCTGGCTCTACTCTGTCCAATCTCCTGTGGCTAGGTCCTGCTCAAGTACCATCTACTTCATTAGGAGTTCGAGGAGACTCAAGAAGCTGCATCCATCTTTAAAGACCCTCACCATCCGGGACATGTCTTCTTCTTGTTACCACCATCAGGGACGAGGATAGGAGTCTGCTATCATCAGGTTTCTGAACAGCCCATGAACTCTAAACAGTTGCACTATTTTTTTTGTAACTCTTAGTAACGTTTATGTATTGCACAGTGCTGGAACGAGAAACCAAGTAATTTCACAATGTATGTCAGTGATAATCAACCTGTTTTGGCAGTGAAAGAACTGTGATGGTTAATAATTAGTAAATAGTGATGTGGATTGTGCTAATGTTGTAACAGGAAACCACAGACAAAAGTTGTCTATCATTGTAGTGATAGAAAATTGGATTTACTGCTAGACCTGTGGATCATCATTTTATTCTGCAATCTGACCTAGACTCAATTAACTCTTCCTATAGATACCATTCTGTTAACAAAATATAGTGTTACAGGTAATCTCATCAACTGAGAATGTATAAGCTGCATCAAACTCTTGCTCAGCTAGATCAGCTTTGCCTGGTTTCCTAGTGTTCAATAGTTCAATTTAATATCAGAGAATGTATACAGTGTACAGCCTGAAACTGTCACTCTTCGCAGACATGCACAAAACAAAACAAAGAATGACTGACAGAAACATGAAAAGCCCAAAGACCTACCCTCTCCTCTCCCATGCACAAGCACTGACCTTCCCCCTCTCTTTCCCCCACTTGCACCAGCAAAAGCACTGACACTGCTCCCCCCACCACAAGGCAAGCAAAAGCATGGTGTGCACTACAACCCGATTCTGATTCTGATACAGCAAGGCAACAGGCCTGTGGACGAACTAGTCCACGCCAACCGAAATGCCCCATCCTAGCTAATCCGATTTGCCTACTTTGAGCCCCTATTTCTCTAAGCTTTTCCGATCCATTTTCATCCAACTACCGTTTAAAAATTGATTTGTACCAAACTCAAGCAATTCCTCTGGCTGCTCATTCCACATGTATACTACAGTAAATGTGGCTGATCTGGTTCAGTTAGTTAATGGTGACAGCTCCAGGATGTTGATGGAAGGGACTCAATGACATCATTGAATCTCAGGGATAAGTGGATTGATGTGCTCTTGATGGAGGTGGTGATTGTCTGTGAATTAATTCCCACTTCTCAGCCTATTCCTGATTGGAGGAATGAAGTTCCTGAAACATTCACTCTTTCTCCCTCTACAGATGTCATAAGAGACCATCAATGTTTGGGTGGATGATCTTTCATTGGAGGAGTTTTGATGGAAGATCATCAACTCAAATCACTCAATTTATTTCAGCCTCCGTGGACACAGCCTGAAGGTTTCTGTCCTTCTGGAGACAGCTTCTCACCTCAGTCGTGTTCGTCTGCATCTGTGAGGAATCTGTGGTGATACTCTTCCGTTTACTGTTCAACCATTTCCGTAATTCATCAACCACCTTCAATGAAATGAGAATGATACATTAGTCACACCCAGTTTTAACAAATTTTATTTTTGCACAATTAAATTGTTTGATTCTTTGAGCTCAACATGAGTTTTGAAGCTGTCTTTCATTTTCTGTTAATTATTTTTGCAATTATCTATTTTTGTGATGGTTATGCAAATATCATAATGTGGTTTTGAGTGGTGAGAGAAACCTTTACAGACTAATATTTTGTAGCATGCTTTAAAGAATTTGCTTTAATTCCTACCTAGTAGAATAAAACTATCTTTCAATCACCCTTCAGAGTCCCAAGGCCAAGTAAGAATTAAATTTTATATTGTAACTGTGTCCCATTGGCACCTCCAGTGGATCACTCAGACAGAAACAAGTCCACCAAATTTCTTTTATCAAAGAGCAATGAAATGAGCGGAGAACTTCTGGATAAGGGGGTCAAATGTTATGAAGGTGAGATGAAAATGAACATTAGAGATCATGATCAAATCAGCCTGATCTTAATAAATGGTGATGAAATCCTGAAGGAAAATGTGGCTGATTCTTGCTTCAAATTCATAGCTCAATAAAAGACTCCCTAACTATTCATTACTATTGTGATTATATGCGGTGAGTAAGATCAGGAGAAATTCATAGATTTATGGAGATATAGAGCAATACTGTTTGGATAGAGGCCCTTCGAAAAGCTCAAGCCATATACGGTTCTCACCTGTTAGTTCCAAATTCCTGTGTTAGACTATGAGACACTGAAGCAGAATTAGTCCATTTGGCCCATTGAGTCTGCTCCTTTCAACCCCCACCCCTCAAAGAGTCACAGTCCGGAATCCGCATTCCGGGTCTCGATCCGGTCCGAGTGCTCCGGACTCCGGGTCTTGCAGTTGTCCCGCCCATCACCCGTGAACTAGTTAGGACCCTCCTGGCTCAAGGAGGCACACCTGTGACTCATTGAGCTGCAGATGTTTATAAGTGGCCTTGGGACTGGGACCAGGTGGGTGGTTGTTTTGTTCTGTATCCTGTTCTACCCTGCTCGGAATCCTGTTCTGCCCTGGTTGCCAGCCTGTTCTGTATATGCTCTATCCGGTTGGTCTTGTTCCCCTGCTTCTCTCCAGTGCGATGATCCCGCGGTTCCGCCTTATTCTCCTTGCTTGAGCTGCCACGCTGTCGGTTGCCTTTCCCAATTTACCAGTGTATCATGGTAGTCCTGCTGTTCACCCTGGACCCAGCGTCCTACCCATTGCCTCCGTCGGGCGGGTCCTGCCGGACTGCCGCTGCCCTGGTGGGGATTCTGCCCCCTCCTACCCGTTGTTTCCGTCGGGCAGGTCCGGCTGGACTGCCGCTGCCCCAGCAGGGGTTCTGCCCCTTCTTACCCGTTGCCTCCGTCGGGCAGGTCCGGCCGGACTGCCGCTGCCCCAGCAGGGGTTCTGCCCCTTCTTACCCGTTGCCTCCGTCGGGCAGGTCCGGCCGGACTGCCGCTGCCCCAGCAGGGGTTCTGCCCCTTCCTACCCGTTGTTTCCGTCGGGCAGGTCTGGCCGGACTGCCGCTGCCCCAGCAGGGGTTCTGCCCCTTCTTACCCGTTGTTTCCGTCGGGCAGGTCCGGCCGGACTGCCGCTGCCAAGGCAGGGGTTCTGCCCCTTCTTACCCGTTGCCTCCGTCGGGCAGGTCCTGCCGGACTGCCGCTGCCCCGGTGGGGGTTCTGCCCCCTCCTACCCGTTGTTTCCGTTGGGCAGGTCCTGCTGGACTGCCGCTGCCCCAGCAGGGGTTCTGCCCCTTCTTACCCGTTGCCTCCGTCGGGCAGGTCCGGCCGGACTGCCGCTGCCCCAGCAGGGGTTCTGCCCCTTCTTACCCGTTACCTCCGTCGGGCAGGTCCGGCAGGGGTTCTGCCCCTTCTTACCCGTTACCTCCTTCGGGCAGGTCCGGCAGGACTGCCGCTGCCCGGCAGGGGTTCTGCCCCTTCCACATATTGCTCCCTAAGGGTTGTCCCCCACACCTGCCCAGGTGTCCGCGACTGGCCCAGGCCTCTGTATTTTCCACCTGGGAGGCGACCCTGCCCGGGATCCATGCGGCCTGTCCTAGGGACTCCTACTCTTGCCTCCCTTCGATTCCCAGGGACTGTGCCCCGCACCTGCCCAGGTGTCCACAACTGGCCCAGGCTTCTGTGTTCCCGCCTGGGAGTCGGCCCTGCCTGGGATCCCTGCGGCCCGCCATAAGGAAATTACCTATCTACCTACCTGCCTGCCTGTCCCGAACTGCGGGATCTGCCAGTTTGCCTGAACTCCGGGAGCCCGCTCCGCTCTGCCTGCCTGACACTCTATCTACCTGAATCCCAGCTCTACCCTTAAATGCCATGGCATCCCCATCCTGTCTTCCCCCTAGTACTTCCGTGACTGCGTCCTGCATTTGGGTCCATCCGGCCGCGTTCCTGACACAAAGCCCCAACCCTCCATGTACATATCCAAATACTTCTTAAATGATACCACTGTACCTGCCTCAACCATTTCTTCTGGCAGCTAATTCCATATACTCACCACCCAGTACCTCTCAGGTCCCTTTTAAATTTTTCCCCTCATGTTAAATCTATGCCCCATAGTTCTAGTCTCCCCAGCCCTCTGGAAAAGACTTATCACCCATCTTATATATGTTTCTCATACTTCCAAACATCTCTGCAAGTTTGACTCTCATTTTCCTACGTTCCAAGGAATAGAGACCTAAGCTGGCCAACCTCTCCATATAACTCAGGCCCTCTAATCCTGGAAACATCTTCAAATATTGTCTGCACTCTTTCCAATTTACCATGACTTTCTGATAACAGGATGACCAAAATTATACACAGTATTCCAATTGCATCCTCACCAACAACTTATGAAACTGCAAAATAATGTCCAATCTCCAATGCTCATTGCCCTGACTAATGAAGGCCAGTGTGCCAAATGCCTTTTTCCGAACCCTGTCCGCCTCTGACACAGCTTTCAAACTCATACTCATAGTTTCCTCTGTTCCTTTACGTCCCAAGTGCCCAACCATTCACAGTAAGTGTCTGTAGGGAAGAAATTCTTACCCGGCGATTGAAAACGCAGTAAATAAGGAAAACGAACAGACCCTGGAGACTGTTGATGACCGTGAATAAGTGGGAGAACACTGCAGTGCTCTTATCAACTTGAAATATTCCAAAGATCCACGTGGATCCCAAAACAAACATCCGTGCTGCAGCTTTAATGGTTAGGGTTCTGTAGAGAAGAAGGAAAAAGAAACCAGGTGAATGAAAATCACAGGAATGATGAAATTCCTTTCATGTGGGATCTTTCATACCCACAGGACTTTCTCAGAAGCCAACAGCACATTCTTGTGTTTATTGGATCCATTGTGGGCCCCAGGCATCACTGGAAAGGATATTGCTTATTGCATCAAAACTGCCCTTGAGAAGGCGGTGGTGTGTCACTGCCTGGAAGTGCTGCTTTCCTTCTGGTGCAGGTGCTCCCATGAAATGGTGGGAAAATGAGTCCCAGGATTTAGACTCAGTCACGGCAGAGGAGCGGTGATATATTTCCAATTCAGGGTGCTGTGCTACATAAGACATGAAGCAGGTGCAGAAATTGCCTCTTTGAATCTTCTCTGTGATTTGATAAGATCACAGTTGGTCTAATCTAATCTTGGTTTTCACAATACACACCTCCTCTCTGTAAACCCATTGACTCTTTCATAGCTCAAACATTTGTCAATTTCTGTCTTTAGAATACTCAATTACTGCATATCTGCATCACTCCGGGGTCGATCACAATCTTTCAAGTTATGAAGTCTCTCCTGATTTGATTTTGAAATGTGTCATCCCCATCTCGAAACTGTTCTTTGCACTGAGTGCCACCATCTTCTGCTCAACTTATTCTCTATCCCCTTCATAATCATTTGTTTTTCAAAGTTGGCCCTTCTCACCCTTCTGAAGTATACTGAGTGAAGTTCCATTCTGCTTAAATGTCTCTCGAACATCGGATCAGCCTGGTAAACCTTCTCTGCAGAGCACACCAGTCAATTTGTAAACATAGCCAAGAATGGATCGTGAGGGTGAGTGGGAAGAAGCCTTCAGGGCTGTTCAGAATCACCTCATCTGCCTATGTGATCTAGCCCCAGAAGGAGTTCTTCTGTCATGAAGTCCAAATGCCTTCTGAAAACCCAATGGCTCCTCCTTCTCTACCTTATTTATTATTAGATTGACGATAGGAATCATGAGATTCCATTCATGATAAAATGTTGGCTATCCCTGGTCATGCTCAGATTATTGAAGTGTCTTCTGAATGAGACCTTAATGATGTATCCCATCTTTTGGTGATACCATCAAACTTACATTGTCTGTGCACCCGTTCCTGGTCATTGGGTTTGAGGGTAAGTGGCAGCAATTGTGTCAGTCCTGACACTGTTCTCACATGGCATGTACACAAGTACATTTCCAACAGCAATCTCTGGCCAATGAACTGACCAGCACCCCACTTCCAGTGTCACCATTGGCAGAGATCAGCACCATGGACAGAAGCCCTTCCTGGGAACCGGCTAATTGTCACCGCACTTACACACCAGGGTTCAATTGTAAAATAATCTAATTCTACTATAAAAGATAGAGTTAATTTGCTGTTACAAAACAACAAATATCATGACATAGATTCAGTGGTCACTTCATTACGCACATTTGTAACTCTGTTCGTTAATGCAAATATAGAATCAGCCAATCATGTGGCAGCAATTCAATGCACAAAAGCATGCAGGCATGGTCTAGAGTTTCAGTTGTTAATCAGAATGGGGAAGAAACCTGATGTAAGTAACTTTGGCTGTGGAATAACAGTTGGTGCCAGATGGGGTGGCTTGAGTATCTCAGTAATTGCTGATATCCTGGGGTTTTCATGCACAACAGTATCTAGCATTTACAGAGAATAGTGTAAATTTTGTTTGTTTTTTTAAAAATCCAGTGAGTAGCAGTTCTGTGGGCAAAAACACCTTGTTAATGATAGAGGTCAGAGGGGAATGAGCAGCCTGGTTGAAGCTGAAAGGAACGTAACTGTAACTCAAATAACCATGCATTATAACAGTGATGTTCAGCAGCAAAGATTCTTCAAACACACAACACATCAAACCTTGAAGCAGATGAGCTACAGCAGCAGAAGATGTTGGTGTATGTAATAGACATGCCTAATAAAGCAACCACTAGTGTGTCTGTGATAATAAAGTTTTTCAGTGCTAACAAACCTGATTCTGATTCTGAAAGGTGAGGTATGTGCAAGGAGATCTTGGTGTCCCCTCCCTACACTTATCCAAAGAGGATGCAAGTGCATATATTTACTTTGTAACATCAAGGATGCCTCAGACATTTGGGACCTAGCCACATGGGTCATGTGCTGTTGGCTCTCAGTAGGAGTGTTTCTGTGTTTTGCCAGGTCACGAACAACAGCAGCTTCCATGTCAGGACTCTGCCCCGTGTCAGGGTCCCGAGAGGCTGGGCTAGTGATGGACACATAGTGGACCATAGAACAGAGTACATGGCACAATACAGACCCTACAGCCCATGATATTGTGATAAACTTTTCACCTTCTCCAAGATTAAGCTAACTCTTCCCTCCCACATAGGGCTTCATTCTTCTTTCATCCATGTGCCTATCTAAGAGTCTTTCAAATGCCCCTAATGTACCCCCCTCTACCACCACCCTGGTAATGTGTTCCACACTCCCACCATTCTCTGTGTGAACAACTTACCTCTGAGATACCCCCCTCCACTCAATACTTTTCCTCCAATCACATTAAATTATGCCATCTTGTATTAGCCATTGTTGCTCTGGGAGGAAGATGCTGGCTGTCCACTCCATGCCTCATATCATCTTATATACATTCATCAAGTCACTTACTTGGTTTCCTTAAGCTTTGACACCTCCTTGTCGCGTGAATTGAAATGGCGTCTCAGTAAGTAGAGAGTCGAAAATAAAAGGACTGTATTGACCTGGAGAGAAAGAGAGAGTGCAAGAAGGAAAGAGTGTGTGAGAGAGAGAGAGAGTGAGGGAATGATAGAGGGAAGAGTAAAAGAGGATGAGAGAGAAGAAGAGTGAGTTTCATGAGAAAGACAGAGTGGATCCTCCAAATCCCACACCGAATTCACCCCTCCCATTTTCCATTCTCACTCACTGACACTCACACTTACTCCTCAATGATTATTGGCTTTACCCGTGACAATCTCTCTTACTTTATCTAAAATTCTCCCTGTCCGCACAGAATTCTGGAGCAGCTCAACGGGCCAGCAGCATCTATGGAAAGGTGTTTTGGGCTGAGACATTTCAGCAGCTCTGGGGAGATTTAGACTTGTTCAGGGTAGCCCTACCTGGAAGAGACTTAGCAGTGTGGTAATCTAATGCTGGAAATCTAAGCAACACACGGAGAATGGTGCCAAAGGGTCTTGGCCCGAAACGTCGATGGTACTTTTTCCCATAGATGCTGCCTGACCTGCTGAGTTCCTCCAGCATTTTGTGTGAGTTGCTTGGATTTCCAGCATCTGCAGAATTTTGCTTGTTTCTGCTTGTCCTCCATCTCTCCCCCTCAGACTCTTCACTCATACATTTTGGAAAACCAACATTCTTCCAGGGGGTGGAATTTTCCACAGAATCCAGATGCACTGGGATGACTAGGAAACCCAGGAGAGGAATTAACTGGGAATTGTTCACCCTCAACCACTATGCTGAGTCAGTGGGATCCGTGAGCTGGGAATTCCAGGCCAGAAGGTTGGGAAGCAGCCCTCAGTTTCTCTGCTTCTTTCCTCCATCCTGCCCTGAATCAATGACCCGGTGCCCCTCAACCTGCCTATTCCTCCTCACTGCTCTTCTTAATTATGCAGAGAGACACAACCAAACCCAAGGACTAGGCCCACCCTACTCAGTGATAAATAATAGGATGATGAAGATGGTGGAAAGAGATACCATACTTCAAGAACAGGAATTGCTTTTAGATCAAAATCTTTCATTATCTCCAAAGTGTGAGACATTTGACAAACTGTCCCAACACTTGGGGTAAAGTGGTATCTAATCTGCAAATGTGCCGATGTCTCAAAGGGACGAAAGCAACCATGAAGATTCCATTATCACTGGGCCCAGTGCACACACGACTCAGAGAGGGTCAGGGGTGGGGTGGAAATAATGGAGGAAACTACCCAGGATGTGCAGGCTGGCTGCATCATTTGTGTTGGTCAGTGGCTGGAGTTCAGGATAACACAGGATGGGGTTGATAGGGGCAATGGCTCAGGGTTAGGAGAAAGGGTTGTAAATTTAGTGGGCTCCATCTTGGGCACTAGCCTACAAAGTAACCAGGACACCTTCAAGGAGAGATGTCTCAGAAAGGCCGCGTCCATTATTAAGGACCTCCAGCACCCAGACCATGCCCTTCTCTCACTGTTACCATCAGTAGGAGGTACAGAAGCCTGAAGACGCACACTCAGTGATACAGGGACAGATTCTTCCCCTCTGGCATCTGATTCCTAAATGGACATTGAACCTGTGAACACTACCTCACTTTTTAAAAACACATTATTTCTGTTTTTGCACAATTTTTAATTCATTCAATGTATGTATACTGTAACTGATTTACTTATTTATTATTACTATTTTGTTATTTTTTCTTCTATCATGTATTGCATTAAACTGCTCCTGCCAAGTTAACAAATTTCACAATACATGCAGGTGATAATAAACCTGATTCTGATTCTGAAAGCAACAGATCAGGGGTCAAAGGCCAGCCCCTAGGTCAGAGGTGCGATTCACACACACCTGAGGGCCAGGTTCACTGATATTTCTTCAGTTATCAAATGTGCTGACCACGCTGAGTGTCAGACACATTAACATTGAGAGGACACGATGCTTCTCACAGTCCATGAGTGATTCGTGAGGGGTTGTTACACTGGACACAGCCCCACAACAGAGGCACCACCCTTGACTGTGGTCCTTCCCCACTGAGCTTTTGCAGTGTCTGCACCGAGCTTCAGTGCATCCCCCAAGCTCGTCCTTCTCAACCCTGGGCACCGAGAGACTCCAGAGCACAGTGATATCTGGTGTCTGTGAACCCTGGGCATAGAGACACACCATGTAGACACACACAGGGGCCTAAAAGTGAAGCACACAACAAGAGAGAACCCTAGTCTGAAATGGCTGGTGTGTAGAGAGAAACAGGAAGCTTACCAGAATCACGAAACAGACTGGGCCCTGGAAACTCCAGTTAAACCCCGACTCGTGCTTCAGCCAACAGCTGTGAAGATGGAAGAGTTTCGTCACTGGGTGGCAGTCAGTTTGTGAAATACATTGAGAATGTCAGCGGATCTACAGTGCAGGAAATTGGCAGCCAATCTCTGCACGGCAAAATCCCAAACAATAGCAGTGTGCTGATGACCAATCAATGCCATTGGTTAAGGGATGTTGGCCTGAATGTGGGGGAAAACAGGCTGTGCTCTTCTTTGGTATAGTTTTGTTTGATAAGTTCTGTCCGTCTGAAACTACAGACAGGACTTGGCTCTGATATCTCCTCCAATGACAGCACCAGCGACAATGTGACTCCCCCTCAGCTCTGCACTGGAACTCAACCTCTGTCCAGAGAGTTGGACATCTGTCATTAAACTGGGAGGGTAGATCCACTTAGCACAGGATGGACTTGAGAAGGATGGGAAGGGGCACCACCCTATCTCAATCCCTGCCTCACATGCAGAGACTAGGTTTGATAGTGACCAAGTCCAACAGCATCAGGCAGCTGGTATTTCAACAGAAGCCTTCTTTGCCTCTCTCATTGTGGTCAATCCCAGAAGAAGTTGAGGGAATGATTGGCCATTAGCCTATCAACTCTGCAATGTTTTGTGAGACTAGGATCTCAGCCAAACTCACTTTTGCGGGTCCTTGGATAGAGATCAGTGGGATATCAGGTCACTGCAAACTCTCCCCTTTGATCACAGGTCAACAGGCTGCCGAGGTGGGTGGACACTTGTTGGATAAGGGTGTAAAGAGCTGTGGACCTAGATTAGGGAAATGGGTTCCAGTCAGGACTGTATCATGGTCCTGATCGTTAATTCACTATCTTGCTCCCAACTTCCTTTGATTGTGCCATGGTTCAACCATTAATTTCCCATTTGCTTCTAATTCTCTCTGATGATGGCACACCTGGTTTCCATCAAGACCTGCAGCATAAGAACCCTGGTGTTACAACCACTAGTTGCCAGATCGTTGGTTTTGCCTGTGTGGTGATTAACATTTCTCGGCCGCTTAGAACCGTGTGTTCCAAGTTTTGCTCCAGTTTCAGGGTTTACCTATGAAACCCCATCTCTCTGTGTCAAGGCTCCCTGTCAAGGTCCCTCCTGTTAGCTGTCCAATTTTCACGTCGGCATAAGCATCCTAACTCAGTCTCCGTGCCTGTGTCCTGCGCTTGGGTTTGCTTCATTCGCTCATTGCAACAGAATGATCTGGTCACAATGGACCTTTGCGGGCTTGAAAACCTTGCAACAAGCCTTCGCCAGCCAGTGCTCCCTACTGGGTCTGCATGATCGACTTCTCCGGGATGTCATGGAGAAACTCCGTTCCCTGTCAGCTAACGTAACAGAGATCAGTGACCAGGTGGACCGTGTATCCACTCATTTTACCCCATCCACTCCTGGAACTTTGTCTAGCCATCCCAGACAGCCTGTTTTGGCAACCCCCTACGCTTCAGCAACACCCCCGCCCAGAGAACCTCACGTACCTGAACCAGAGCACTACACTGGAGATTTGGGGAAGTGCTGGGCCATCCAATGCTCCTTGGTATTCGACCAGCAGTCATCCACGTACTCCAGGGATAAGTCAAAGACAGCTTATATCATGGGGCTGTTGCGGGAAGCGCCTTAGTGTGGGCTACAGCTGCCTGGGATAATCAGCTGGATATCTGCTCATCTTTCCCCACCTTTATCACAGAGATGAGAAAGATTTTGACCACCCCGTCCATGGAAAAGATGCCGCTACGCATTTACTCACTCTCTGTCAGGGCTCATCTGTGGAATGCTCTGCATCAGAAGGCAGTGGAGGCCAATTCTCTGCATGCTTTCAAGAAAGAGTTAGATAGAGCTCTTAAAGATAGTGGAGTCAAGGATATGGGGAGAAGGTAGGAACTGGGTACTGATTGTGGATGATCAGCCATGATCACGTTGAATGGCGGTGCTGGCTCAAGGGCGGAACGGCCTACTCCTGCACCTATTGTCTATTGCCTCATGCAGTGTTTCTGAATATTCCGTGGAGTTCCGGACGTTAGCAGCCGACTCGGGGTGGAACAATGAGGCACTCCGAGGGGTATGTCAGAATGGTCTCAGTGACATGGTGAAAGATGAATTGGCGGCAAGAGATGACATGACAGCCTGGATTCCATGATCTCCCTAGCCACCAGGTTGGACTATCGTCTTTGAGAATGCCAAGATCTGGTCGTCCACCACCTTTGGCCACTCCATGGCACTCTTTACCATCTCCCACCAGCACGAGCCTCTCTTCTCCTCCTGCTCCTAGAATAGCTCCCAGACTGGCAGTTTCCACTGCCCTGGGAGAGGAACCCATGCAGCTGGGATGGAACCGGCTTTCTCCCACAGGGCGACTCCGGAGGTTGAGAGCAGGGGTGTGTCTCTATTGCGGCCATTCCGGCCACTTCTGAGCTACCTGTTCCTTTTGGCCAAAAGAGAAGGCTCACCAGTAGAAAGGGGGACCCTGGTGAGCCAGACAATATTCCATTCAGTCCCCCGAACCCGGATGCAGGTCCCAGCTACCTTACGCTACAACCAACAATCCCTGCCTCCGTCAGTTCTAGTGGACTCCGGCATTGAGGGAAACCTGGATGAAGACACAGCTTCCCAGGCCGGAATTCCTCGGGAGCCGTTGAGTGCCCCTCTGGAGGCCCGGGCACTGGACAGTAGACTTCAGGCCCGAGTCACACACTGCACAACACTCCTGTTTCTTATTCTGTCCGGGAATCATCAGGAGGAGGTATGATTTAACTTAATTTCCTCTCTTCAAGCTCCTGTAGTCCTTGGGTAACCCTGGTTAAGCCGCCATAATCCCTATCTTGACTGGTCCACGGAAAGATAGCCAGCTGGAGTCCGTTCTGTCACTCCACTTGTTTACACTCGGCCCTATCCTGTATGAAAGTCACCATGACCTCACCTGCCTCTAAATCCTCCAACTTATCCAAGGAGCAAACACGAGGAAATCTGCAGATGCTGGAAATTCAAACAACAACACACACAAAATGCTGGTGGAACACAGCAGGCCAGGCAGCATCTATAGGGAGAAGCGCTGTCGATGTTTCAGGCCGAGACCCTTCGTCAGGACACTTATCCAACTTATCCAAGGTTCCAGCAGAGTATCACGACCTGGGAGAAGTGTTTATTAAACAATAGGCTCTTACCCTGCCTCCACACTGACCTTACAATTGCGGAATTGACCTTCTCCCCGGAGCCCCTCTACTCACCGGTTGGCTGTATAATCTGTCCCGGCCGGAAAGGGAAGCCATGGAGGCTCACCTAAATGACTCTCTTACGGCGGGCATTTTCCGAGCCTCATCCTCCCCTGTAGGTGCAGGTTTCTTCTTTGTGGGGAAGAAAGATGATTCACTGTGTCTGCACCCCTGCATTGACCACTGGGGCCTGTTATGAATGTGCCACAACTCTGAGGGGCTGAAGGGTACAAAGTCGCCCCCTCCTTTTTGAGAATCGCAAGATCGCTATTAATTCGGGTCTGAGACCCAGGAAATGAGAGAGACGTCCAGAATACACAAGGTTTGGAATGTGGCCTGACATCAGCGAAATGGAACCACTGATAACGGCCATTGTCTCTTGGAGACGGAATTGTGTATTGAGTACTGTACTATTCATTGAAACCCCTCAGGGGACAACCAGAGTGGTCTGGTTTAGGGATTGCATCATCCCAACCTGATTGACATCTGAGACCCCGTGAGTAAGGATAAAAGAGGGGTCTGGGGAACAACCACTTTAGACGCACCAGGAGAAACGCTAGTGATCCCGTGACAGCGTTTAATAGCGACAGCCGGTGGGGGCTCGTGTGCGTCCTCCCTTGCCAGGGTGGCGGGCTCATCACGGAAGAATGGTTTAGCTAAAGGAGAGGTCACAATTGAACGGCCACGACAAAGAGACACCTGACGGATCGAAATCATAAAGGTTGGAAAAACCCGTAGCGGTAACTGTTCCCATTCTATTCTTATCTCTCTCTCTCTCCAACAATTGCAACACAGCGACAACCAAAAGACAGCAGCTTGTGGAACTGCAATGAACTGTATATTCCCATCGGACAATTCATTATCCCCTAGACAACGATAGAGCTTATTTCTTATTGATTATTATTATACCCGCACTTTTAGATTTAGTACTGATGACATATATTATCTGTATATTTGCATTGATATTATTTTTGTGTATTTTTACTGATAAATACTGTTAAAAATAGTATCATCAGACTTCAACAGACCTCTCTATCTTTGCTGGTAAGTGACCCAGTTACGGGGTTCGTAACAGGCCTAAATAGCATCACCATAAAGAATTAGTATCCACTGCCCCTTATCAACTCTGCTTTCGAACCACTTCACGGAGCCACCATCCAAATTGGACCAACGAAGTGCCTACCATCTAGTCAGGATAAGGGACGGAGATGAGTGGAAAACAGCTTTTTACACCCCTCTTGGTCACTTTGAATACCTGGTCATGCCATTCGGTCTCACCAATGCCCCCGCTATCTTCCAAGCCCTGATAAACAATGTCCTTAGGGACTTTATTAACCGTTTCATTTTTGTTTATTCAGTTGACATTTTAATCTTCTCCTGCAGTCTTCAGGAACACACCCACCATGTCCGTTAGGTTCTGCAGAGGCTTTGGGAGAACGAACTATTCGTTAAGGCTGAGAAGTGCAAGTTCCATGCCCATTCTGTCAGTTTCCTGGGGTACATCATCAAGAGCGGGTAAGTGAGGGCAGATCCCGAAAAGATCCGGGCGGTGGCGGAGCAGCCAAAACCCATGACACTCAAGCAACTCCAGCGATTTCTGGGGTTCCCAAACTTCTATCGTCGCTTCATCAGGGATTACAGCCGGGTTGCAATGACCCTTACTCGACTCACCTTGCCTACGACCCCTTTTCACTGGGACCCTGAAGTGGACTCAGCCTTCTCGGAGCTGGAGAAGCGATTCACCTCCGCTCCCGTCCTGGTCCAACCTGACCCCTCTCGCCAATTCATTGTGCAAGTCGATGCCTCTGACTCTAGGGTGGGAGTGGTCCTCACCCAACATTCCGGCCACTGACCAAAACCTCCTTCCCTGCACCTTCTTCTATCGCCGGCTGTACCCCGCCGAATGGAACTACTGTCACATACCCCGTGACCAGGTTAAGTGTCCTTGGAGAAAGGTAAATAATCAGCAGAGGAACCATAACATTAAATCTTGTCTCACTCTCTCTCATTTGTGCTGGACACCTACCCCCTCTCTCTCTCAATAGCAGCACAGTTCATGGGTTCAATTCTGGACCCCGTTTCAAGCTCAGTTTGCCCATCACACTATGATGTAGGGAACCGGGAGTTACTGGCCGTCGGACTTGATTTGGAGGAGTGGAGGCACTGGCTGGAGGGAACAGAATATCTGTTTATTCGCTGGACAGATCACAAGAACCTCGTATACATTCAAACCACCGAAAGCCTGAATTCCCACCAGGCCCATTGGGCATTATCTTTTGGCTGTTTCGGATTCACACTCACCTATCATCCTGGTTCCAAGAACAGGAAGCCCGATGCTCTCTCCCGTCAATACGTCTCCGAGGAGGGCCTTCCCAACCCCGAGACCATCCTTCCAGCATCCTGTGTAGTGGCTGCCCTCATCTGGGAGACCAAATCCATAGTCAAAGAGGCCCAATGGACTCAGCCTGACCCAGGCAATGGACCCTCCAGTCGCCTCTTTGAGCCTGATTCTGTTTGGACTCATTTTCTCCAGTGGGGGCACACTTCTCATTTCACCTGCCATCCTGGAATTGATCGGACTCTGTCCCTTCTGAAGAGACATTTCTGGTGGCCCTCCATGGATGCTGACACCCATTCCTTCGTCTCTGCCTGTTCTGTTTGTGCCCGCGGAAAAGCCTCCCACCGACCACCTGCTGGGTTGCTTCGTCCCCTACCTGTCCCTAACCGCCCTTGGTCTCACGTTGCGCTGGATTTCATTACTGGACTACCCTCTTCACATGGGAACACTGCCGTACTCACCGTGGTGGACTGCTTCTCCAAAGCTGTGCATTTTATAACTCTTCCCAAAGTCCCTACAGCCCGTGAGACAGCCGACCTCCTTGTTCAACATGTCTTCCACCTTCATGGAATTCCCTCTGACCTTATTTCTGACCGGGGCCCCCAATGCATCTCGCAAGTCTGAAGATCCTTTTGTCAAGCCCTTGGAGCATCAGTAAACCTGTCTTCCGGCTTCCATGTGTAAACAAATGGTCAAACAGAACGAGCTAACCAGGATTTGGAAGCAGCACTGCACTGCATAACTGCAAACAACCCGTCATCCTGGAGCGCCCATCTTGCCTGGGTCGAGTAGGCCTACAACTCCCTGGTCAGCACCACCACCGGAATGTCTCCATTCGAATGCTCCCTCGGTTACCAACCCCCCCTGTTTCCCACATATTCAAGATTCAAAAACTTTTTTGTCATTCTAACCGTACATCAGCTCTGCAGGGCAGAATGAGACAGCGTTTCCCAGGGCAAGTGCAAACATAACATAACAAACGCAACACTAAATAATAAACACAACAATAAATAGTAAAACACAACAGCCACATGTCGGTCAAGATCAAGTTATAAGTGTCCAGTGCAAGTTAAAAGTGTCCAAAGCAGAGTCAGGTAGAGCAGCTATTTAGCAGTCTGACTGCCTGTGGGAAGAAGCTGTTTAGTAGCCTTGTGGTTTTAGTTTTGATGTTCCTGTAACGTTTACCTGATGGCAGAAGAACAAACAGTTCATGGAGAGGGTGTGAGGGGTCTTTAATGATGTACAGTGTCTTCTGGAGGCATCGACTCTGAAAGAGGTCTTGGACAGATGGTAGGGAGACCCCAATAACCTTCTCTGCTCCCCTAACCACCCTCTGCAAGGCTTTTTTGTCGGCAGCACTGCAGCTGGAGTACCAGGTTGTGATGCAAAAGGTCAGCACACTCTCAATCACACTTCTGTAGAATGTAGTTAAGATGTTAGTGGGGAGTGATGCTTGTTTAAGCTTCCTCAGAAAGTGCAATCTCTGCTGGGCTCGTTTCACAATCCCAGTGGTGTTCCTGGACCAGGTGAGATTGTCCGAGATCTGCACCCCAAGGAACTTGATGTTTTCCACTCTCTCCACTGTGGAGCCGCTGATGCTGAGGGGTGTGTGCTCAGGCTGAGACCGTCTGAAATCGACGATCAACTCCTTGGTTTTGGTGACATTAAGCATCAAGTTGTTGTCACTGCACCAGCTCTCTAGGTGTTTGACCTCCTCCCTGTACATTGTTTCATCATTTTTGCTGATGAGCCCCACCACTGTGGTATCATCAGCAAATTTAGTGATCAGGTTCTCCTTGAATCTGGCTGCACAGTCATGTGTTAGCAGTGTAAACAGCAATGGGCTGAGCACACAGCCTTGTGGGGATCCAGTGCTCAGTGTGATGGAGTCAGAGATGTTCCTGCCAACATGGACTGACTGTGGTCTCTCTGTCAAGAAAATCAGAATCCAGCGACACGTGGCAGTGTAGTCATATGAAGATGACATTGCTGTGCCTTCAGATCAGGCCCATCTCCGCTGGTGCTGCAAGATCTGGAAGGATACACGCTTGACACTGCTCCACTCAGCCGACCGCAACCGGAGGATTGCCGATCACCATCGGATTCCTGCACCTGATTATCGGCCTGGGCAGAAGGTTTGGCTCTCTTCTAAAGACATCCCCCTCAAGAATGAACCCAAGAAACTCGCTCCTCGCTACCTGGGACCATTTGAGATTGAGAGTGTCATCAACCCCTCAGTGGTCAGACTCAAACTGCCCGGATCCGAATTGAAACCCGTGCCTGTCAACCATTTGTGCCCTCCTGCCGAACCTCTCCACCCGCCCGGATCAATGACGACCACCCAGCATACACCATCTTGCTCCTAATTTCCTTTGATTGTGCCACGGTTCCAACCGTTAATTTCGATTTGCTTCTAATTCTCTCTGATGATGGCACACCTGGTTTCCATCAAGACCTGCAGCATAAGAACCCTGGTGTTACAACCACTAGTCACCAGATCATTGGTTCTGACTGTGTGGTGATTAATGTTTCCCGGCCGCTTAGAACCGTGTGTTCTAAGTTTTGCTCCAGTTTCGGGGTTTACCTATGAAACCCCGTCTCTTTGCATCAAGGTTCCATGTCAAGGTCCCTCCTGTTAGCTGTCCAACGTTCACTTCCGCATAAGCATCCTAACTAAGTCTCTGTGCCTGTGTCCTGTACTTGGGTTCACTTCATTCGCTCATTGCAACAGGTTAATTGGTAGATGCTTTGAGATGCCAAATGGTCTCCTCCTGTTGCCCCTATGATTCCTAAGATTCTCCTCCGGCCTATAGACAATCTCGGACCCCTCAGTGGCTCAGCAGCTGAGGTCAGTTGGGACAGGAGCTGTCAGCGTTTGAAGTCAAACCCTCCCCAGTCTCCGGGAATATCTCAGACAAGATCCATAATAACCCTCGCAAATGTTTTCCTTTTTACAAGTTTCACAGCAGCTTCCTACACCTTACCATGCAATCACCACTTGGGGAATATTTAATACAGTACTATCAAGGTTTCTGATGAAGGATAGCGGGTGAATTGTATACTTTGTTCTCAGAACTGGTACAGGACTCAGCTCACGTCCTGTGTGAGGGCAATGGTGCAGCCAATTGCGCCGCTGCCTCTAGGACCCGGGACAATCCTGACCTCGGTTGTTGTCCGAGTGGAGTTTGCAAGTTCTCTCCATCACCACGTCAGGATTTCTCCGAGAGCTCCGGTTTGATCCCACATCCCAACAGTTTGTTATTGACAGTAACTTGCCCCTTGTTGCGGGTGGGTGGAGAAAGCATCAAAGGGGAGTTGATGGGAATATATGGGAGGATAAGATGCAGGGGTAGAGGGAGATAGGGAGAGGGGCAATGGGACTAATGGGCTAAATCCGCAGGAATCCAGCATGGACCAGATGGAAGGAAAGGCTCTTTCTGCGTCAGTCAGTTGTATCACTCTATCACATTTCCTTATCATTTAATACTCACTCGGTCTCTGTTCCATAGCCTCCGGGGTTTATTGCCGCTGAGATAATGACGATCACAGCAGGAACAGCATAAGCAGAAATGTACAGGTATCTTGGTTTGATGATATGTGTTCCAGTGTAATTGGTGACTGTCAGGTGTCTGGACATGATGAAAAGCTGCAAACTGTCCAGGAACATCCAGACGAAGACGGCAAGGAAGAGGTAATGCAGACACCCGGCAATCAGGGCGCACACAACCTAAAGAAAGAGGCAACACAGTGGATAGTGAGCAGCTCGGGGCAAAAGCAGAGGGCAGTCAGAGACAGGGACGCAGGCAGGAACATGCAGAGATGGGTTAGTGATGCACAGACGGTTACAGACAAGTGAAAGAAACAGAGAGAGATAACCACAGCTAAAGACATTCACACGGACACAGAGAAAAACACAGAGTCAGAAATGGACTGACAACCTTTTCCAGCTCCCTCTTACCACTTCTCTTCTCCTCACCTGCCTATTATCTCCCCCGGTTCCCATCCTTCCCTTTCTTCCCTGCTCCACATTCCTGTCCGATCAGATTCCTTTTCCTTCAGCCCTTTAACATTTTCAGCTATCACCTCCCAGCTGCTGTATTCGTACCCCGCACTCCCCACCACCCACACTCCTTCCCCATCACCTCATCTCACCTATCACCTGCCAGCTGCTGTATTCGTACCCCACACTCCCCACCACCCACACTCCTTCCCCATCACCTCATCTCACCTATCACCTGCCAGCTGCTGTATTCGTACCCCACACTCCCCACCACCCACACTCCTTCCCCGTCACCTCATCTCACCTATCACCTCCCAGCTGCTGTATTCGTACCCCACACTCCCCAGCACCCACACGCCTTCCCCTTCACCTCATCTCACCTATCACCTGCCAGCTTGTATTCCTTCCCCCTCCTCTCCCTCTGATTCTGACTTCTGCCCCCTTCCTTCCCAATCCTGATGAAGGGTCTCAGCCTGAAATCTCAACTGTTTATTCCCTCCATAGATGCTGCCTGACCCGCTGAGTTTCTCCAGCGTTTTGTGTGTGTAACTCAGAGATACTAACACAGAGACACTGAAATAAACCAGTACACCAACACATGTACACAATGGAAGAGATAATGTGCAAATATATAAAGAACACGGTGGTGATACACACCAAAGATTTATTAATGAGTAGTAATTCAGTGATACAATTAGAATAATACACAAAGGAGATGGAGGAACTCCAAGGGTCAGTAGGCATCTATGAAGGGACACGGACGTTAGACGTTTCACATTGCCTGACCTCCTCTGTTCCTCCAGCTCCTTTGTGATTTGCTCCAGGTTTCCAGTGTTTACAAACTCTTGTGAGTCCATAAACTTAGAACAACTTTGGTACTTTTTACAAAATACCTTGTTGCAGCTCCAGATCTGTAAAGTGTGCTGATGTCACTCATTCTCCAGTGACCGGGAAACTCAGTGACACGGTTAATCCACTGCACCCCAGGGTGAATGTGAATGGGGAGGTTTGGAGTGTCCGGTGAGGTCATTGGGCAGGAGGGCAGAGGGAGGGAAAGGGCAACGTTCTGTGGTGACAAGACCGTGGGGAAGGGGAGGGTCTCCAATGCTCAGAGGCTTTGGCCACTATTGCAATGAGGGTCTGATTAAAGGGATGGCACGTTGGTCATGATGAGTCAATGGAAGGAGAGGACACCAGAGGAGAGTGGAGGGAGAGCATGGACTGAGATCCCACCACTCCCACGTTAAATCTGGCTTTTCTGCAGAATTTGACTAACTGCACATTCAGGAGCTATATGAGAATTAGAGGTGGTAATTTGGATTTCTTACCGGCTGTTTAATCCGCATTCCGATCAGAAAGATGAACTGTGCCAGGAAGAGGGTGATACTCAGGTGCTTGTGGAGACTGGTGTTAGCATTCTGGATGGATTTACAGTTGACAAATACGACGATGGAGGCAGCGAGGCAGAGCAGGGAGATGATGAGGCCGATGTAGGTGATCATCTCCAAGTGCCAGTCGTCAATCTGCAAGCACAAAGTGGGGAACCACGCTCAGGAATCGGCTGTGATAGAGTCTCCAGGGACAGCATTAGACATGGTGATCACTGGTGGTACAAAGCAATTGCACTCACCGCTACAATACCATGTCATCCACATCTGATACCGTACTGTATCCCTGGCACGTCTAACAAAGGTGGGAGCAATAATTGATCTGCTGGAGGAACTCAGCGGGTCGAGCAGCGTCTGTGGGAGGAAAGGAACTGTCGGTGTTTTGGTTTGAAACCCTGAATCAGAAACAGAACATCAACTCAGTCCTGATACGGGGTTCAGAACTGAAATTTTGACAGTTCTTTTCCCCCTACAGATGCTGCTCGACCTGATAAGTTCCTCCAGCAGATTGTTTGTTGCTCCTCTGTCCAACGTCGGTTGTCCCTCACGTATCTGTAATAAGGGTAGGACTTACATCATGAATGGTGAGGACCTGGTGTGTGGAGGAACAGTGTGTACAAGTCAATGTATTCTCGAAGGTGGAAATAAAGGTCACTAAAGCAGTAAAGAAGGCATGGTTTAATTCCCTGTATTAGTCAGGCAACAAAATATAAGTAAGGTACAGGCAGGAAATGCAAATCTTTAAGCAACATTGTGTAGACCACAGCTAGACTGCTGCTGAGTGAGCTGCTGGACTTGTTCTCTGAAACTGTGGCTATGTAATTTCGTGAGAAATGGTGACAGAGCGACTTCTCCTCTTTCAAGCCTCCTGCCAACATTTAGTGGTTATCCTGTCTCCCTCCGCACTATGGGAAAGTGTCATGAAAAATATCAGTGCAGAGGGTGAAAAGAAGTCCTGGCTCACCGAACCTATCCTCTTAAGACATGCTTTCCAATCTGGTAAATCCCCCCTAAATCTTCCACATCATTCCTATAGTGAGGCAAACAGAACTGAACACAGTGCTCTGAGAGTGATCTAACCCACAGTTATATCGAGTTGGAATATTTCTTTGTGGTTCTTGAACTCACCCACCACCCCCCCCCCCCATCTAACTAAGGAAGGCCACCACACCATATGCCTTCTGAACCATCCTTTTGACTTGCATGGATCAGTGTTTTGTTTTCCTTGCAGCAGAGGGTGCTGACGGAGCACAGAGTGAATAGATACTGGGAAAATTTACACCATAGCAGAAGAGTCGAAATGCAGTCGCAGAGGTTGAGCGGATGGGGTAAGGAATTTGAAGGGATTTGTGGAAGGATTGTTTTCACCCATTGGGACACACTGCCTTGAGGGGGTGACAGAGGCAGGTGCATCACCACATTTCAGCGACATCTAGACGAGGATTTGTATCACCAGTATATAGAAAGCTACAGAACAAATTTTAATGTAGGTGACCCTCGATGATCAGCATGGAGAATGTGGGCTGAAGGGTCTGTTTCTGTGTTTGTGTCTCTCTCACTCTGACTCTCTTCATTCACCCTTTTCATCTGACTACAGATTTTTCTATTGAATAATTTCTTACCTCAGTCTGAACCGGAGCCATTAAAACAGCAAAGCTTGTCAGATGGTTACACTGGCAGATTACATGGGTCTGATTGGAATGGATCCGTTCACAACCATCAGATAACCAGACACTTCTCTCTTTGATATTACTCCAATAGACACATTCTGGCTCTTTGCCATCTTCCTTTTCCTGTTTCCAGATAAGGACAATTTATTTTAACCGTTATTGAAAATATTCTAAAGGCAACTTAAATCTTCACAGCCACAGGACAGGAGATACTGGTTAGAAACAGAGCGAAGCTCCATCTACATTGTCCCATCAAACTTGTGAAGTGCAGGGCAATAAAATTAGAAAAGATTACCTTTATTTGCCTCATGAACATAAAACCTTTGAAACATACAGTGAAATGCATCATTTGTGTCAATGACCAACACAGTCTTTGATGAAACCCATGTGGTCACAAAGAGAAAGAACAAGCTACTTATAGTTACTGGCAGGAATTGAACCCCTGTCTTATTGCTGGCACTGTAAAGTGTTATGTTAACCACTCTGCTACTGTGCAAACTCGATGGCTGAATGGGTAATTACAGTAATGCAGTAATGGGTATTTTCCTTTCAATGAAATGGTGGTTGTACTTTGTAACCAGTTACTCAATGACCTGAGAAATGACAGCAAGGGACTCCTCCTTTGATGTGTCTCACCACCAGTCTCTAAACATTCCCCCATCTCTCTCAGGTGAGGGATCTCCACTTCCTCTATCAGGCCTCATTGTACTGTCCCTGAGTAATGGTGACTGGAAAGGCCACCATAAACTGACCTGAAATGGCCCAAACCCAGTTTCCATGGAAATGTTATACCTAAACCCAGGATCTGCACCTGTTCAGCTTCCCATTTTGCATTTTAGCAGGAAGTTTATCTTAAATTGGGGAACATCACAGATTGTAACCACAAACCTGGTTGAGTTTCAGAGTCAAATTGAACTTTTCCTTCCGATTAGAGCTGATGGCCTTGTTGCTGATGGTGGCGGCTATCACCTTGGAGTTTAATGACACATTGTTCTGAGATGGACGGCCACCTTTAATCTCTTGGTTCAGCAGGGATTCCAAGTCTTTGAATACAATTAAGGAAAAGGCCTGAAACTCTGTGGAGATAATAGATCAGCCTTTGGTGAATGTGGAGAAACATCACTGTAACACTGCAGCAACTGGATATAAAGGCAGGTCAACACAAAACACACACATTGTAGTAGCGCTTTGTAAGTCTATTAAAATCAGCTGTCAACGGGGATGGACAAGGAGATCATCATGTGGGCTGCTTTATCGTGGATCGTGTTAAGTTAATTTGCGTTGGTTAAGCTATACTCTTCCAGGTAAATGGGAGTCTATCACATTCCTGACCTGTGTCTTCTGGATGGTTCAAAATCTGGAGATCCACAGAAAATGATGTCTTTCTGGGAAAGGAGATAAGACCATAAGACCATGGATCAGAATTAGGCCATTCAGCCCATTGGGTTTTATCCACCATTCCATTATGGCTGATTTATTATCCCTCTCAACTCCATTCTCCTTCCTTCTTCCCTTAAACTTTGATGCCTTGCTAACCAGAATCAGAATCAGATTTAATATCATTGGCTTATGTTGTGAAATTTGTTTCTTAGGGCATTAGTGCATTGCAATGCATAATAATAATAATAAACCTTTAAATTACAATTAGAATACATAAAGAAAATTATATTAAATAAGTAGTGTGAAAAGATAGCGTAAAGTAAAATGGTAGAGTTCTTGGTTTCATTGTCCATTGAGGAATCTAATGGTGGAGAAGTTCCTGAAAGGCTGAGAGTGTGTCTTCAGTACCTGTTTCTGTGTCGTTGATGGTAGCAATAGGAAGACAACATGTCCTGGGTGATGAGTTTCCTTGATGACAGATGCCGCCTGTTTGAACATTGCCTTTTGAATGTGTCGCTGATGGAGCTGGCTGAGTTTTCAACAATCTGCAACTTTTTCTAATCCTGCACAGTGGCCGCTCCATACCGGACAGTGATACAAATGGTTAGAATGCTCTCCACAGTACATCTGTAGAAGTTTGCGTGCGTCTTTGGTGACATACCAATCCTCCTCAAACTCTGAATCACACATAGCCGCTGTCGTGCCTGCTTTGTAATTGCATCAACATGGGTCCAGGACAGACCTTCAAAGTTGTTGACTCCCAGGAACTTGAAACTGTTTACCCTTTCCACTGCTGACCCCTCGATGAGGATGTGTGTTTCCTCGACTTCCCCTTCCTAAAATCCACAATCAGTTCCTTGGTCTTACTGAAGTTGAGTGTAGGGTTTCTGTTGTGACACCACTCAACCAGCTGATCTATCTCACTCCTGTACACTTCCTCAACTTCATCTGAAATTCTGTCAATAATAGTTGTGTTGTCAGCAAATTTAAAGATGGAATTTGAGCTGTGCCTAACCACACAGTCATGGGTGTAGAGAGAGTAGAGCAGTGGGTAAGCACGCATCCCTGAGATGCACCAGTCTTGATTATCAGCAAGGAGGAGGTTATTTCTGATCTGCACTGACTGTGGTTTCCCGATGACGAAGTCAAGGATCCAGTTGCAGAGAGAGATACAGAAGCCCAGGTTTTGGAGTCTGTTGATTAGAACTGAGGATATGATTGTGTTGAATGCTGAGCTGAAATCAATAAAGAGCAGCCTGACGTAAGTGTTGCTATTATGCAGGTGATCCAAGGCCAAGTGGAGTGCCAGTGAGATTGCATCCAATTGTAGCGACAGGCACTGTTTATTCTATTTTATTTAGCAACACAGCATTTAACAGGCCCTTCTGGCCCTTTGAGCTGTGTCACCCAGCAACCCACAGATATAACCTTAGCCTAATCGTGGGACAATAAACCACAAACCGGTCTGACTTTGAATGGCGGGAGGAAATCGGAACACCCAGTGGAAAGACGCGCACACGGGAAGGAATGTACAAACTTGCTTCCAAAGGACACTGGAATTGAACTCCGAATTCTGATGCCCGAGCTGTCTTTGGTACCGTGGCACCCTCACCACAGGTCCAGCTCCTCGTTTAGGTAGGAGTTGATTCTGGCCACGACCAAACTCTCAACACACTTCGTCATGGTAGATGTGAGTACAACTGGGTAATAGTCATTGAGGCAGATCACCCTGCTCTTCTTGGGCACTGGTATTGTTGTTGCCCTTTTGAAGCGGGTGGGAAATTCCGGCTACAGCAGTGAGAGATTGAAGATGTTCTTGAACACTCCCACCAGTTGGTTGGCACAGGTTTTATTTCCCTACCAGGTTCACCATCAGGCCCTGATGCCTCTTGAAAGCTGTTCTGATGTTGTCCTCTGAGATAGAGATCACGGGGATTCACACAAGCAGAGATTTATTCTCTCTTTCAAAGCCATTCATGACGTAAGGTTTCTCTTTGGAGAAAGTAACGGCTTGTAAATCCTGTCAGAGCTGACATGCATTTGATTCCATCTCTAACTTCAATTGGCATGTGTTTTTCTCTCTTAAAAATAGCCTTCAGTAGGTCATACCTGGTCCTCTTGTGTAGTTCTGGATCACTGGTCTAGAATACCACATATCCAGCTCTCAGCAGTCTACAAATCTCCTGGTTTATCCATGGTTTTTGGTTTGGTAACATCGAGTATGTTCCTGAAGGCACACCCTCATGATTCCCACCTGAGTTGCATGCAAAGAGTTGCCACTTATCAGCACCATCAGTAACCTATCAAGCCCCATTTTAAATATCCCCAATCACCTGGCCTCCACAGCCTCTGACTAAAGAAATACTTGCACACCTCTATTCCCAAGGGATGTCCTTGTATACTGAGGCTGTGCTCTCTGGTGCAAGACTCTCCCTGGCCTTTCAATATTCGATATGTTTCAGTGAGATCCACCCTCATTCTTCTTACCTCCGTCATATGTTAACCCTTTCATTCCCACAGTCATTCTATTGAACTTCCTGCTGACCCTCTCCATGATCAGATGAGCAGATATTCTGAACGTAGCAGATACCTGTCGGTCTGCAAACTACGTACTGAAGTCTCTCAGATTAATACAAAATTTGATATCGTCAACTGGATCTTACTGTTGATTACACATGGACTAAAAACAGTAGCCAAGCACTGCTCATTCTGAACTGCATTTGATTTCTACTCAAGGCAGATTTGTCTTCACCGAGGTTTACACAATAAGATCAAACACAGCAGCATATTTTGATGTAGGGGAACACAGACTGATCCCACAGAGTAATAGTTCAGTCAACAACCTGGACAAGGTAGAACATCCCCTGTGAATGAGTCTGTAAATCACTGGCCAAACTCATTCTTGTATCGTGTACACAAGCATGGGAAAGAAACAGGAAATTTACCAGTGTTATTTTCTCCAGCAATGGTTCTCCAGTAAATCTCGAAGGAATTATTCTGAGTTTCCAATTTCACCAGTTGGTCTCCACTCGCACTGTTCCTTTCAGGCACCTTGACCGTAAGAACTATGAGGAAAGTTAAAGTAAGGTGAAGCATTCAGAGGCAAAAGGGATGTTCTCTCTCTCTCTCTCTGCTGATAACTCTTTAATCAATGCCTCTCTGCAAAGTCTTGTTCAGGCTTTCTGAGAATCCCATCTGATGGATACAATTTGCAACTGGGCTTTCTTGGGCTGAATTAGCTTATTGTAGTAAGAAATCAATTAGTCTCAGTTCCCACAGAACTGAGTGAAAATACTCATGCATGTTCTTCACTGTCTGGTGGCACTGATCAAAAGTAGGTAAAATGATAAATTCTGGATCAAATATGTTAGTTCACCAGGTCTAATATCTTACCAGCACCTCCTATCCTTGGCACAGACAGTGATCTTGACTCCTTACCAGAGGTAGTGAGGATTCCCGCTCCTATATCACGAGCACAGAACCTACACTGAAGTTTCATGACTTCAGTCTTTTTCTCAACTTCAGAACGTCCTTCTAGATGTTATTTTTGAAGTGTGGTGGAATTAACATAAGAGATGATTGAGCTACTCTGTGTTTGGCTATCATGCTTAGAGGGACTGCAGAGAAGATAGAGCAGGAAGATCCATTGACAGACCAGAGAATGTGGCATTGTTCTTCTTTAGCAGTGAAGGTTGAGAAATAATTTGCTAAAAATCTTCAAGATTGTCAATGCTTTGGGCAGAGTTAATGAAGAGAATGAAACATAGAAAACCTACAGAACAATACAGACCCTTTGGCCCACAAAGTTGTGCTGAACATGTCCCTACCTCAGAAATTACTAGGTTTACCCATAGCCCTCTATTTTCTAAGCTCCATGTACCTATTCAAAAGTCTCTTAAAAGACTCTATCGTATCCGCCTCCACCGCCATTGCCGGAAGCGCATTTCACGCAATGGTCTTCCATTGAAGAAGAGTGGAGAACCAATAACCAGAGGTTTAAAGGTGACTATTGTTGAACCAGGGGTGCCAGGAGAGAAACCCTTTCCACAAAGTGAGTGGTCACAGAACTCACTGCATGGATGGGAAGTGGAATTATTTCACCATGAGCTTTCAAATGGGAAAACACATGGAGTGTTGGAGAGAAAATAATTAAAGGGATATTGAGAAACAGGGGATGATCAGACTGTAATGTCCCTGTCAAGACCTAGTATGGGTCCAATGGGTAGAATGGCCTTCTGCACAATGTTTCTATGATACTACACTGCTGGTGAATACTTTGGAGTAGTTTGTTTGCAGACAGTGAGGTCACAAAGAAATTAGATAGCTCATTATATAATGTGAATGAGGGTTTGTGGATAAACTTGTCTGGGACCTTTGGTAGAATTCTCCTGGTCTTTATGATATAGTGTCCTGTATTCTCACCAACAGAGCAAATGACAGAATGTCCCAAGCAAATGAGGCAACTCTGACGGTGTGGTACCCCCTCAGCCTAGACATTGTGAGCAACAGACAGCAGTGAGGGTGAGGGTAAATTGTGCAAAACATGAGAGTGGACACTCACAATCAGTGATGTGACATGTTTCAGCACAGCCTTCCAAAGCAACCTCATGAAATCAGAAATAAAAGCAGAAAATGCTGGTCAATTCAGCAGGTCAGGCATCCACTTTATAATGAAGAATGGTTAACCTCTTCAGCATGAAACTTTAACTATTAATCTTTCCAGAAATGCAGCCTGAACTACTGACTACTTCCAGCATTTTTCTTTCTTCCACATTTCCTGTAGCTTGATTGATTTTTAAGCTTTAGAAATATTAAACAAAGATTTCTATCAAGAGCCCACATATTAATCATTTTCAGAACCAGCTGATTACTGAGAAAGTAATCTCCACATTTCCTTTCCTTAACTTGAACCAGTTTCACAGTCTCGATAACTAGCATTGAGGATCTTTGCTCCAGTGGTCAATGTTTTCAGTGTCCAATACTTTACCAAAAGAGTCTGTTTCTATGGTCTCTGCCTTTGAACTGGGTAGTTTCAGAGCAATCGCCATTGCCATGTTCTCCAAGAGCTCCACTGTGGCCGTTGCCACCTCCAGCCTTTGAGTGGTCTGCAAGCTATCCAGCCGGGAAGTATTAAAAACATCGTTTACAAATGTTGTTATATCCTACAGATGAAAAGGAACACCTCATCAATTGAGAAACAAAATACTACAGATGTTGGATGTCTGGGGAAAAAATGGAAAATGATGTTTTTCCAATGAAGGGTCATTGAGCAAAATCATTAGTTTTGTTTCCCTCTCCACAGATGCTGCCTGGCCTGCAGAGTCCAGCAATGGAGGCTCTAAAAACAGGACTGAACGAGTCTGAAAAGGGTTGTCCACTCCGCCAGACCTATCATGGTACAACCCTCCCCACCACTGAGGTCGTCTTCAAAAGGTAGTGCCTCAAGATTGCAGCATCCATCACTCAGGACCATCACCACCAGGACAAGCTCTCTTCTCATAACTACCATCAAGGAGATAGAGAAGCCTAAAGATGCACACTCAGCATTTCAGGAACAGCTTCTTTCACCACCATCAGATTTCTGAATGGTCTGTGACCCTCACTATTCCACTTCTGCACTATTTATTTGTCATAATTTTAAAGTTAAAAGTACATTTAATATCAAAGTACATATACTATCTACAACCTTACAGGCAGCCACAAAACAAAGAAATCCAGTTGTGTCATGGTCCGGATCGGTTCCCCTTGAAATTTAGTTAGGTTGCATTATGATCCGGACCATTGACTCTTTGTTCCCTTCTAATTCCGTTTCACATGTCCCTTGAGCTGGCAATCAAGCTGATCTACTCTCGACCCAAACCAACAACTTATAAGCCCCTGGCTTTAGCCATTCGGGGCGAGAGTGTTAAGAAGTCTTAGCAAGTTGCCGTCGCTATGACAAGACAGAGTTATCCGGCCTGCATCGGAGTACCAGCAATTCGCCTTCCTTCACCAGAGTGGGTCCGGGCAAGGTCAATCTGCCAGGGGTGAGTTAAAGGCAGAGTCCTGACTCGGCGTTCATGCCCATTGCCCGTGTCTACCCCTCGAAGAGTCTGGGCTCGGTGCCTGAGTTGAAGGCGGAGTTCTGGCTCGATGTTCATGCCCAGTGTCTGCGTCTGTCTCGTTGAAGAAGAGTCCCGGCTCAGTGCCTGATCTGAAGGAGTCCTGGCTGAATTTTGCTTGTCCTGTGTTTTGGTGTCCACGTTTCTGGCTGCAGCGATCCATGGTGTCCACGTTTCTGGCTGCAGTGAATCAAGGTCCTAGTCTCCTAGTCCAGAGTCCACGACGATCCAGGTTCCACATTCCGGGCTGCGGCGATCCGTGGATCCCAGTCTCCTAGTCCAAGGGCCATGGCGGTCCCAGTCCCCAGGGTCCCAGTCATGGCTGCAGCTATCCCAGTTCCCTGTTTCCAAGTCCCAGCGGTGATCCAAATCCCTAGTCCAAGGTTCGTGTTCCTCTTAGTCCTCCTTGATTTCCCGATTTTCTGTGTAGCGAGTAATAAATGCTATTTTATTGAACCTAAGAAAGACGTGTTTGTGTCCTCCGTGTGGGTCCTCTCCCAGCACCCTTGTCCCCACCTCGTGACAAGTACAACTCATTCAAAATGAAGACCGTCAAATTATTATTACAATAATTAATTATGTCTTCTACTGTACTACTCCTCCAAACAACAGATTTCATGACAGGTCTGTGATGATAAACTTGATTCTGTGATTCTTGACACTGAACTGACTCCACAACCAACAGAATCTCTTTCAAGGACTCTACGACTCAGTATTATTTATTTACATTTGTCATCATTTGCAGGATTTGTTTTCTTTTGCACATTAGTCATATGTCACCCTTTGCTATTTATAGTTTTTAATAAATTCTATTGTATTTCTTTATTTCCCAGTGAATGCCTGCAAGGAAATGAACCTCAGTGTTGTATATGGTGACGTATATGTACTTTGATAATAAATTTACTTTGAACATTGGCAGTTCTTTTAGTTTTCCATGACTGTTGGATTTTCCTGGGGTATTGAAAGCTTACCTTTAAGAAGTTCTCTCTTTATGGAAGGATTTGTACCCCTTCCTGTTTTTATTCCTACTGCACTAATTGTTGAATCTTTCTCCACCTTTTTTCTCCCTTTCTATACCACTCCCTTTTTCTCTCCCTTTGCTTCCCATCTTTGACTTCCTTTCTTTCTCCATTGCCTTCTGTTCCCCTGCTCCCACTTTCTCAACCCTTACTCTTTCTCCATCTCTTTATGACTCCCTTTGCCTCTTCCGTCATTCTCTGGTCACCAACCCAGTGCAGACACTGCGGGCAAGAGCAATGAACATTGCCCCATAAAGCTGTCATTTCCAATCCTGTGCGGCTCTGGATGTAAGTGCATCTTCTGCAGCAACACACACTACAAGCTGGAGGAACTCAGTCAGTGTCAAACAGCATCTATAGAGGGAAATGGAGAGTCAACATTTCAGGTCAAAACCCTTCATCGGGACTGGGCAACCTTCTGTGATTCTGGGATGCAAGTGCATTTTCTGGTGTCACCTAATTTTATCCATATTCAATGTCTACTTTAGGACACCTGTATCTCCAGTACATCTGCACAACTGCCCATATTACAGAGTGGCAGAAATACAAGGCACATCAGGCTGGCAGATGAAGAAACCCTCACCACATTTAGAAAGTACGATGCCAACACTGAGATGGGATTGGGTTGAATCAGCACAGATACAATGGGCAGAATGGCTCCCTGTTGTGTTGTGAATATCCTACGATTCAGTGAGAAAGGTGCTGTAAGAACATATCACCGTTCTGTAACACCCATGTAACCTAACTCCATCTGGTGATCTTCCCCCATCCCGTTACTACCTCCAGTTAACAAAACCCATCCCTCGCGGGTCTAGAATCCACCTTTGACCCAACATTGATGGGTCACTGAGGAGTGTTCTGAGTTTCCACCATCATCTGAGTGTACAAGTCTTTTCAAATTTCACTCCTGAAAGGCATGGCTCTAACTTGCAGACTCTGCCCACCAGTTCTGTACCTCTCTACACCCTCCCTACCCCCTCCACACTCCCTCCCTTCACATCTACTCCTCCCCAGCTCTGTTTTCCATAATACATAGATCATAGCACAGTACAGCACAGGAACAGGCCATTCAGCCCACAATATCTGTGCTGAACATGATGCCAAATTAAAACCATTTCTCTTCTGTATCCACATGATCTATATCCCTCCATTCCCTGAAACGTCAGGTGTTTATTGAACAGTGTCTTAAACACCACTATTCCCACCATTACCTCTGACAGCCTGTTCCTGACATCCAACATTTTGTAAAAACCTGTCCCGCACATCTATTTTAAACTTCCCCACTCTCACCTTAAATGCATGTCCTACAGTATTTGGTGTTTCTACCCTGGGAGGAAGATTCTGACTGTTTACTCTGTCTATGCCTCTCTCAGCCTCTGCCTATGATACTCCAGAGAAAATGACCCAAGTTTGTCCAACCTCGTCTTATAGGTTGTAACATGAAACAACAAATCACCTTGCCAGTTCTGGCAGAAAAATTCTTCTTCCCCCCCCCCCCCCCCCCCTGCCCAAGTACCATACTTTTTAGATACAATATCTATGACTCTCTTTCTGACAATGTATTCAAGATCCTCTGGCTCAGAAAAGTATCTGTTCAACTTCCTTCCCAACCTCCTGCCAAATACTTCATGTCCATTGTTACTGATGTTTCTGGATAGGTGAAAAGACCTTTACATATCCTCCGTGCTCTCTGCTTCAAGTAAGACAGCTTTATCAATCATTCCTCAGTCAAAATCCTCCTGACTATATCCTTGTAAATATCCTCTTTACTCTCTCCACCTCAGGAACACACCACTTTTACCCCAGGATAAAATTGTTGGGCTTCTAATTCCTTACCTTGATATCGTTTGTCCCACTGAAATTCTGACAGATTTTATCATGGTAGCAATCAGCTAACTTCAGCACATCTTCTGCAGAGTTTAACTGGGCAATCTAAAAATACAACAGCTAAATATTCAGGAACAAGCAATCAAACAAAGAAATAATCAAAAGTCACAAGAAATCAGAAAAAAAAAGCTTGACAATGAAGCCTTTAAAAATCTTTGGACACTCTAACATAGTGTCCGATGGCAACTCTTACTGAAGGTCATGTAGTCAATGAAAGGACATCTCTGAGCATGGAAAAGCAGGAAGAAATAGCTTAAAATAAGGTCTATCCTTTACCCAATGCCCTTCACAGTCTCAGAGCATTCCAACATGTTGTACAGGGTCTGGCAGAACTGTGGAACAGATCTTGGCCAAACAATCCACAGGCATGGACCAACGATCAGCTGATCAAGTTGAAATTCAGTCATGAATTCAGACAGCATGGAACCAGCCTCTTCAGCCCATTGAGTCTATGCTGACCCTCAAACTCCCATTGATGCTAATGTTAAACTCATTCCTTTATATTTTCTTTACATTATGACAGAGACATTTAAGAGGCTCTTAGATAAGGACAGGGAAGTGCAGAGAATCATGGATATGGATGTTGTGTAGGCAGAGCGGATTAGTTTAGAGAGGTGTTTAATTACTAGCTTCCACCACCATTTTGTGCACAAGTCTTTTCAAATTTCACTCCTGAAAGGCGTGGTCCGAACTTTCAGATTCTGCCCACTAGTTCTGGAACTTCCTATGCCCTCTCTACCCCGTCCACACTCCTCTCTTCACATCTGCTCCTCTCTAGCTCTGTTTTCCATAATACATAGATCATAGCACAGTACAGCACAGGAACAGGCCATTCAGCCCACAATATCTGTGCTGAACATGATGCCAAATTAAAACTAATTCTCTTCGGTACCCACATGATCACTGACAGCCCAAGAAACACTGTTGACTCTGGTGAGGACTGCATATGCAGGAAAACATTCCAACAGATCCACATCCGGGGATAATGGAAGTTAAGTTTGCTCCTTGGAGAAATGGAGTGAGTGAACATCAGAAGAACTTTTCATACCTGCTGGACGTACACTGAATAATCCAAGTTGCACTGCGACGGCGTAGAGTTCTGCTTCTCAGAGACAGGACAGGAAAGTGGATCCACTGGAATGAAGATGGCATTTTAGAGATCAGTGCGTCCACCTGCCAACTCTACCCCCACCTTCCTGCTGTTTACCGATCAGGCAGGGAAGCACTGAACTCTGTAACTCCAAGCTGGTGTACTCCCACAATGAGCAGCATCAGATCCGGACACACCGTACTGTGACTCGACGCCACATCTTCCTGACCCCAAGAACAACTGTGGATGCCTCGTCCAATCCCACACCCACTGGCACCCAAAGGAACCGATACCATGGTTGGCATTGTACTTGTAATGTTGGCACAAGCCACACTAATGTGGAAATGTTGGTATGGGCCTCATTGCTGGTTTGGGAGGGACAATTTGTAAACATCTCCACAGCCATGAAACCAGTTAAATGTGTAAGTGATCAGCACTCTCAGGTTGAAGGAACAACACCTCATATTCTGTCTGGTTAGCCTCCAACCTGACAGCATAAACACAGAATTCTCAAACTCCCAGTAATTTCTCACCCTTCCACTTCTCTCTTTTCCATTCCCTACTCTGGCTCTCCTCTTATCCCTTCTCTTCTCCTCAGCAACCTATCATCTCCCTCTGGCGTCCCTCCTCCTCCCCTTTCTCCCTCAGTTCACTCTCCTTGACTAAAAGGTTTCCTCTTCTTCAGCCCATTTTACTTTCTCCACCTCTCTCCTCCCAGCTTCTTACTTCCTACCTCCTCCCCCTCCCACCTACATTCTCCCTCACCTGACTTCACCAATCACCTGTCAGCTTGTCCCCTTCTCTCCCCCCACCTTCTTATTCTGGCTTCTTCACACTTCCTCTCCAGTCCTGATGAAGGGTCTCAGCCCAAAATGACGACTGTTTATTTCCTCTTATTAGATGCTACCTGACCAGCGAGTTCCTCCAACATTTTCTGTGTGTGACATCAGGACACATGTTTGATGTGAAGTTGTTTCAATGGGCTGGGCTGAGACCATTCAGCACCAAGTGACAAGGAGCTGAATTTAATTACCTTCATTATACATTAAATAATCTTGTCCACACTCACCCATCTCTACAACCCCACTCTCTGCTCACTCATCACCTTCCCACCACTCACTGAGACAAGTCTAAACTGTTCCTCCTGCAACTAACCTGAGGACTGGGGCCAGGGGGCTGAACATCGTGGGGTGAGCTGCTCGTGTCTGAGATCAGTCTGAGGACTGGGGCCAGGGGGCTGAACATCGTGGGGTGAGCTGCCCGTGTCTGAGATCAATCTGAGGACTGGGGCCATGGGGCTGAACATCGTGGGGTGAGCTGCCCGTGTCTGAGATCAGTCTGAGGACTGGGGCCAGGGGGCTGAACATCGTGGGGTGAGCTGCCCATGTCTGAGATCAGTCTGAGGACTGGGGCCAGGTGGCTGAACATCGTGGGGTGAGCTGCCCGTGTCTGAGATCAGTCTGAGGACTGGGGCCAGGGGACTGAACATCGTGGGGTGAGCTGCCCGTGTCTGAGATCAGTCTGAGGACTGGGGCCAGGGGGCTGAACATCGTGGGGTGAGCTGCCCATGTCTGAGATCAGTCTGAGGACTGGGGCCAGGGGGCTGAACATCGTGGGGTGAGCTGCCCGTGTCTGACATCAGTCTGAGGACTGGGGCCAGGGGACTGAACATCGTGGGGTGAGCTGCCCGTGTCTGAGATCAGTCTGAGGACTGGGGCCAGGGGGCTGAACATCGTGGGGTGAGCTGCCCGTGTCTGAGATCAGTCTGAGGACTGGGGCCAGGGGACTGAACATCGTGGGGTGAGCTGCCCGTGTCTGAGATCAGTCTGAGGACTGGGGCCAGGGGGCTGAACATCGTGGGGTGAGCTGCCCGTGTCTGAGATCAGTCTGAGGACTGGGGCCAGGGGGCTGAACATCGTGGGGTGAGCTGCCCGTGTCTGAGATCAGTCTGAGGACTGGGGCCAGGGGGCTGAACATCGTGGGGTGAGCTGCCCGTGTCTGAGATCAGTCTGAGGACTGGGGCCAGGGGGCTGAACATCGTGGGGTGAGCTGCCCGTGTCTGAGATCAGTCTGAGGACTGGGGCCAGGGGGCTGAACATCCTGGGGTGAGCTGCCCGTGTCTGAGATCAGTCTGAGGACTGGGGCCAGGGGGCTGAACATCGTGGGGTGAGCTGCCCGTGTCTGAGATCAGTCTGAGGACTGGGGCCAGGGGGCTGAACATCGTGGGGTGAGCTGCCCGTGTCTGAGATCAGTCTGAGGACTGGGGCCAGGGGACTGAACATCGTGGGGTGAGCTGCCCGTGTCTGAGATCAGTCTGAGGACTGGGGCCAGGGGGCTGAACATCGTGGGGTGAGCTGCCCGTGTCTGAGATCAGTCTGAGGACTGGGGCCAGGGGGCTGAACATCGTGGGGTGAGCTGCCCGTGTCTGAGATCAGTCTGAGGACTGGGGCCAGGGGGCTGAAAATCATGGGGTGAGCTGCCCGTGTCTGTGATCAGTCTGAGGACTGGGGCCAGGGGGCTGAACATCGTGGGGTGAGCTGCCCGTGTCTGAGATCAGTCTGAGGACTGGGGCCAGGGGGCTGAACATCGTGGGGTGAGCTGCCCGTGTCTGAGATCAGTCTGAGGACTGGGGCCAGGGGGCTGAAAATCGTGGGGTGAGCTGCCCGTGTCTGTGATCAGTCTGAGGACTGGGGCCAGGGGGCTGAACATCGTGGGGTGAGCTGCCCGTGTCTGAGATCAGTCTGAGGACTGGGGCCAGGGGGCTGAACATCGTGGGGTGAGCTGCCCGTGTCTGACATCAGTCTGAGGACTGGGGCCAGGGGGCTGAACATCGTGGGGTGAGCTGCCCGTGTCTGAGATCAGTCTGAGGACTGGGGCCAGGGGGCTGAACATCGTGGGGTGAGCTGCCCGTGTCTGAGATCAGTCTGAGGACTGGGGCCAGGGGGCTGAACATCGTGGGGTGAGCTGCCCGTGTCTGAGATCAGTCTGAGGACTGGGGCCAGGGGGCTGAACATCGTGGGGTGAGCTGCCCGTGTCTGACATCAGTCTGAGGACTGGGGTCAGGGGGGCTGAACATCGTGGGGTGAGCTGCCCGTGTCTGAGATCAGTCTGAGGACTGGGGCCAGGGGGCTGAACATCGTGGGGTGAGCTGCCCGTGTCTGAGATCAGTCTGAGGACTGGGGCCAGGGGGCTGAACATCGTGGGGTGTGCTGCCCCTATCTGAGATCAGTCTGAGGACTGGGGCCAGGGGGCTGAACATCGTGGGGTGAGCTGCCCGTGTCTGAGATCAGTCTGAGGATTGGAGCTCTGGGGTCATGAGGAATTCCTCATCAGAGGGCTGCAGACCTTTGGAATTCAGTCAGCCCTGGTTTCTCAGACTACTGTGTCAGTTCAAGGCTGACCTTTATAGTTCTGGGGATCAAGCAGAGTCGTGGAGTTTCGGGTGGGTGGTGGTGGAGGGGGTGGGGAGATCAACATGACCCTCTTGTGGAGGAAGGTCTTGAGGTCTGGGGGCTTCTCAGAATCATGGGGAGAGGTTGAGAAAAAACACAATGAGTCTGTCTTCTTTGTACTAACTGACAATAGGTCACGTCATCGATGAGGAACCCATTGCGTGGGTGTTAATCGTCTGAGAGACAACAACGGCTTGTTTGGTACTCTGATCAATGAGGAACCGATTGTATAGCTACTAATATTGTACGAATTGCGGAAACAGTGTCCGGAGACCGGCTGACCTCGTGTAATTGGATTTACTATATAAATTTGAATTGTAACCTCGTGTTGACGGAGACATACGGAAAGGTTCCCTGTGAATTCACGAATTAAGGCGGTGACCATCTCTGATTTCGGACTCAGAACAAGACAGGCTTGGGAAGAAGGGGTCTGAGAGCTCTGATTAAACGACAGTACTAAAAACAAAGGCAATTAAAGGATGGTATTACAACGAAGGCAACTGAGACCTTGGGATTAGAACCTAGATCCATTGGCCAATGGAAAAGGGAGAGAAAATTATATGGAGAACACGATTGTATGTCTTTGAGTGTACGTCTCTGTTTGTCTGAAGGGTTTACGTCCTTTGTACAGAACAATTAACAGGCAGGTAAAATGGTTAACAGGAAGGGCAAACCCCAGAAATGGAATCGGAAAAATAATTCTGGATCAACACCGCACACCAGGACTCAGCCTGTTGATCCTTTAACGACGGCACCCAGGAACGGGAACACCCGATTGAAGATAGAAACAATATACGAAGAAGGAGCAGCACTAAGGGGACCTGCTTGCTCCCCAGCGTCGCCGGCGGACAAGATTTTCTTGGAAATGTGAGACAGCAGGTATTGTAACTTCTTCCAGGGATCTCTCTGAGTGGAGTGGTGAGGATTGGTTTTATGGCAGACTCTTTGATCTAAAATAAGATTCAGTATTCCAGACTCACTCCCCTGCACACCCCTGACTGACGTAGCCCCAGCCTCACCCGCCACTACCTCCAACACACATTGCACTGACCCAGACTCACTCTGCACTACCCCGAACCCATGGATCTATCTGCAGAACCACTCCCCATCGTTCCCGACACACCCTGTCCCCTACATACCTCAAACTGACCCAACCTCACACCCACCATCCACCTCACACTCAGCTGTTCCCCTGTCTCAGCCTCCACCCCCACTGTCTCCTATACACCCCCGTACCGAGACACAGACTCACTCCCCACCGTCCCAATACATCCCCCTTTGATACAGACTCACTCTCCACCATCTCCTACACTGACCCAGTCCCAGACACACTCTCCCCCATCCCCTACACACCACACTGTCTACTACACACCCCAAACAGACCCAGTCTCAAACACACTCACCACCGACCCCTACACACCCCACACTGACCCAACCTCAGCCCCCCATCCCACTGTCCCTACACACCCCACACTGACCCAACCTCAGCCCCCCCACCCCACCGTCCCTACACACCCCACATTGACCCAACATCAACCCCCACCCCACTGTCCCTACACACCCCACACTGACCCAACCTCAACCCCTACCCCACTGTCCCTACACACCCCACACTGACCCAACCTCAACCCCCACCCCACTGTCCCTACACACCCCACACTGACCCAACCTCAGTCTCACACCCCACTGTCCCTACACAACCCACACTGACCCAACCTCAGCCTCACACCCCACTGTCCCTACACACCCCACACTGACCCAACCTCAGCCTCCCATCCCACTGTCCCTACACACCCCACACTGACCCAACCTCAACCCCCACCCCACTGTCCCTACACAGCCCACACTGACCCAACCTGAACCCCCACCCCACTGTCCCTACACACCCCACACTGAACCAACCTCAGCCCCCCATCCAACTGTCCCTACACACCCCACACTGACCCAACCTCAGCCTCACACCCCACTGTCCATACACACCCCACACTGACCCAACATCAGCCCCCCACCCCACCGTCCCTACACACCCCACACTGACCCAACCTCAACCCCCACCCCACTGTCCCTACACACCCCACACTGAACCAACCTCAGCCCCCCATCCAACTGTCCCTACACACCCCACACTGACCCAACCTCAACCCCCACCCCACTGTCCCTACACACCCCACACTGACCCAACCTCAACCCCCACCCCACTGTCCCTACATACCCCACACTGACCGAACCTCAGCCCCCCACCCCACTGTCCCTACACACCCAACACTGACCCAACCTCAACCCCCATCCCACTGTCCCTACACACCCCACACTGACCCAACCTCAGCCCCCCACCCCACCATCCCTACACACCCCACACTGACCCAACCTCAGCCTCCCACCCCACCGTCCCTACACACCCCACACTGACCCAACCTCAACCCCCACCCCACCGTCTCTACACACCCCACACTGACCCAACCACAGCCTCACACCCCACTGTCCCTACACATCCCACACTGACCCAACCTCAGCCCCCCCCCACTGTCTGTACACACCCCACACTGACCCAACCTCAGCCTCCCACCCCACCGTCCCTACACACCCCACACTGACCCAACCTCAACCCCCACCCCACCGTCTCTACACACCCCACACTGACCCAACCACAGCCTCACACCCCACTGTCCCTACACACCCCACATTGACCCAACCTCAGCCCCCCACCCCACTGTCCCTACACATCCCACACTGACCGAACCTCAGCCTCACACCCCACTGTCCCTACACACCCCACACTGACCCAACCTCAACCCCCACCCCACCGTCTCTACACACCCCACACTGACCCAACCACAGCCTCACACCCCACTGTCCCTACACACCCCACATTGACCCAACCTCAGCCCCCCACCCCACTGTCCCTACACATCCCACACTGACCGAACCTCAGCCTCACACCCCACTGTCCCTACACACCCCACACTGACCCAACCTCAACCCCCACCCCACCGTCTCTACACACCCCACACTGACCCAACCACAGCCTCACACCCCACTGTCCCTACACACCCCACATTGACCCAACCTCAGCCCCCCACCCCACTGTCCCTACACATCCCACACTGACCGAACCTCAGCCTCACACCCCACTGTCCCTACACATCCCACACTGACCCAACCTCAGCCCCCCCCCACTGTCCCTACACAGCCCACACTGACCCAACCTGAACCCCCCACCCCACTGTCCCCACACACCCCACACTGACCCAACCTCAGCCTCACACCCCACTGTCCCTACACACCCCACACTGAACCAACCTCAGCCTCACACCCCACTGTCCCTACACACCCCACACTGACCCAACCTGAACCCCCCACCCCACTGTCCCTACACATCCCACACTGACCCAACCTCAGCCTCACACCCCACTGTCCCTACACATCCCACACTGACCCAACATCAGCCCCCCACCCCACTGTCCCTACACACCCCACACTGACCCAACCTCAGCCTCACACCCCACTGTTCCTACACACCCCACACTGACCCAAACTCAGCCTCACACCCCACTGTCCCTACACACCCCACAATGACCCAACCTCAGCCCCCCACCCCACTGTCCCTACACACCCCACACTGACCCAACCTCAGCCTCCCATCCAACTGTCCCTACACACCCCACACTGACCCAACATCAGCCCCCCACCCCACTGTCCCTACACACCCCACACTGACCCAACATCAGCCCCCCAACCCCACTGTCCCTACACACCCCACACTGATCCAACCTCAGCCTCCCATCCAACTGTCCCTACACACCCCACACTGACCCAACATCAGCCCCCCACCCCACTGTCCCTACACACCCCACACTGATCCAACCTCAGCCTCACACCCCACTGTCCCTACACACCCCACACTGATCCAACCTCAGCCTCACACCCCACTGTCCCTACACACCCCACACTGAACCAACCTCAGCCTCCCATCCAACTGTCCCTACACACCCCACACTGACCCAACATCAGCCCCCCACCCCACTGTCCCTACACACCCCACACTGATCCAACCTCAGCCTCACACCCCACTGTCCCTACACACCCCACACTGATCCAACCTCAGCCTCACACCCCACTGTTCCTACACACCCCACACTGACCCAACCTCAGCCTGACACCCCACTGTCCCTACACACCCCACACTGACCCAACCTCAGCCCCCCCCCACTGTCCCTACACACCCCACACTGATCCAACCTCAGCCTCACACCCCACTGTCCCTATACATCCCACACTGATCCAACCTCAACCCCCACACCACTGTCCCTACACACCCCACACTGACCCAACCTCAGCCTGACACCCCACCGTCCCTACACACCCCACACTGACCCAACCTCAACCCCTCCCACCCCACTGTCCCTACACACCCCACACTGACCCAACCTCACCTCACACCCCACTGTCCCTACACACCCCACACTGACCCAACCTCAACCCCCACCCCACTGTCCCTACACACCCCACACTGACCCAACCTCAGCCTCACACCCCACCGTCCCTACACACCCCATACTGACCCAACCTCAGCCCCCCACCCCACTGTCCCTACACACCCCACACTGACCGAACCTCAGCCTCACACCCCACCGTCCCTACACACCCCATACTGACCCAACCTCAGCCCCCCACCCCACTGTCCCTACACACCCCACACTGACCCAACCTCACCTCACACCCCACTGTCCCTACACACCCCACACTGACCCAATCTCAGCCCCCCACCCCACCGTCCCTACACACCCCACACTGACCCAACCTCAACCCCCACCCCACCGTCCCTACACACCCCACATTGACCCAACCTCAGCCCCCCATCCCACTGTCCCTACACACCCCACACTGACCCAACCTCAGCCCCCCCCCACTGTCCCTACACAGCCCACACTGACCCAACCTGAACCCCCACCCCACTGTCCCTACACACCCCACACTGAACCAACCTCAGCCCCCCACCCCACTGTCCCTACACACCCCACACTGATCCAACCTCAGCCTCACACCCCACTGTCCCTACACACCCCACACTGATCCAACCTCAGCCTCACACCCCACTGTTCCTACACACCCCACACTGAACCAACCTCAGCCCCCCACCCCACTGTCCCTACACACCCCACACTGACACAACCTCAGCCCCCCACCCCACGGTCCCTACACACCCCACACTGACCCAACCTCAGCCTCCCACCCCACTGTTCCTACACACCCCACACTGACCCAACCTCAGCCTCACACCCCACTGTCCCTACACACCCCACACTGACCCAACCTCAACCCCCCACCCCACTGCCCCTACACACCCCACACTGACCCAACAGCCCCCACCCCACTGTCCCTACACACCCCACACTGACCCAACCTCAGTCTCACACCCCACTGTCCCTACACTCCCCACACTGACCCAACATCAGCCCCCCATCCCACTGTCCCTACACACCCCACACTGACCCAACCTCAGCCTCACACCAAACTGTCCCTACACACCCCACACTGACCCAACCTCAGCCTCACACCCCACTGTCCCTACACCCCCCACACTGACCCAACCTCAGCCCCCACCCCACTGTCCCTACACACCCCACACTGACCCAACCTCAGCCTCACACCCCACTGTCCCTACACACCCCACACTGACCCAACCTCAGCCTCACACCCCACTGTCCCTACACACCCCACACTGACCCAACATCAGCCCCCCACCCCACTGTCCCTACTCACCCCACACTGACCCACCCTCAGTCTCACTCCTCACATTCCACTACCCACCCCAAAGTGTCTCCTTGACAGTCAATGATACTCAGAAACTTGTAGAGACACAAGATGTTCTGTAAATGCTGGAAATCCACAGCAACACACCTACAACTCAGCAGCTTTGTCAGAGACTGCGTAGGGAGAAATGGAGTTGAACTTTCAAAGTTTAATCCTCTTCACTAACACTTTGAAACACAAATTCTTTTTCTTTGCATGAGTTGTCCCTGACTTGTGTAATGTTTCCAACATTGCTTGTTCTGATTCTCAGCTCTCAGTAATCATTCTATTATCACCTGTACAGGCCAGCTGAGTGTCTCCCTGCTTCTGGTGATATCCAGCTTTGCAGACGCAGAAAAAAGACCCAAAGGAGTTACGACAGGTCATGTTCACTCCGCATGCATTTTTATCCTGGCATTCATCCACATCTGTTGTAGAGAGGAAGAGAGGTACAAATATTACCAACACAGATGTAGTCATAGAGTCATAGGGGACTACAGCACAGAAACAGGCCCTGCTGCCCATCTAGTCTGTGCTGAACTGTTATTCTGTCAGCACCATTGACCTGCACCCAGAACATAGCCCTCCATACCCTTCCCTTCTATGTACTTATTCAAATTTCTGTTAAATGTTGAAATTGACCCCTCTTCCAATACACCCTATCCTCGTTATATGCGGGGGATACATTCCTCACAGTCAACACATAATGTGAATATGCATAATGTGAATAATTATTTAAATGGAGAAAATAGGGATGCATTCTGGAGGGCTTCCTAAATAAGTTTTATCTGTAATTTATTCACATTTTCATACCAATACGACACAAAAGCAGTACCACAAGGCAACATTCATATTATATTTCATCAATTTAAGCTAATATTCAATGTCATAAATCATAGAAAGTTAACATACTAGGGTGTACAGTACTCAAACCCTTAAGAGCATGGGGGTTTAGAGAATGGTAATCTAAGGCTATATCCACACTAGACCGGATAATTTTGAAAACGCCGGTTTTGCGTGAAAACGATAGGTGTCCACACTATGCGTTTTTGAGAATATCTCTATCCACATTGAAACGGAGATTTCGGTGAATCTCCTCCTACTGCACATGCGCAGTACACATCTACCGAAAACAAGCAATATGTTTGGTGTCAAATCTCGCGGTGAAAGTGCGCATTTGTGTAGTTACAGACTAGAAAAACTTAAAACGGCAGACACCTGTTGGCTCTCATGCAGGAGAACTTAAAAGTTTAAAAAAATTAAAATACTGGAGCGTACGGAGGCAACCGAAAGGGAGTTCACGGACAGATTGACCCGGCTGACGATGAACATTGAAAAACTGACTAACTCTGTTACATTAATGAAGCACCTTGTTAAATGTGTAAAACATGTCTGCATCATTGTTATCTTGTATTTCCATACAATCTTACATTCGGCTGTTACACATCTATTGTCAGAGAAGTACTTGCATAAATAGGTAAACCACCTTCACACAAGCAAGGACAGAAAACAGGGCAAAGTGAGTATACTTATTTATTCAGTAAGTTATGGGTCAAAGTATTTAGTGAGTACATTTCTAACTATCTGGCTTCAGTCTCGTTGCCATCTGTTCTGAAATTTTTAGGTTATGTTCAAGAAAACAATGAAATAGCACGCTGCCATCTGACAGCGTTTTCAGAAGTCTCCGGTTACCCCGTCCACACTGATCTTCCCGAGCAGCGTTTTCAAAAATACCCACCCTGGAAAGCATTTCTGAAAAGCTCCGGTTTCGGGGGATGAAAACACCATTTTAGTGTGGACAGAGGGTAAAAACGAAGAGAAAAAGCTTTGGTTACGGATTTATCCGGTGTAGTGTGGACGTAGCCTAAGAGAAGCTTCATATTACAGTCTCCTTCAGCATTGGAACACATAAGCAGAGTCAATCTATCCTTTGCTGCCTTGAACCCTGACTCAGTCTTTTCATCCTTACTTATGTAAGTGCATTTCGGCATACGCTTCCAAAGAAGCCCGGTCTTGTCTGCATTAAACACCTGCTTTGGTGTGATGCCTAACTCAGCTATCATAGCCCACAACTGCTCAGGGTAGCGATCAGCAGCTTTGTGGTCAGCACTAGCTTGCTCACCACGCACGGCTAAGTTGTGAAGCCTGTGACAATTAACAAACTTAGAAAACCATCCCGTACTTGCATTAAAGCTAACAATATCATTTGACACTTCCTCACTAGCCTCTAAACAAAGGCGACCATAAACTTCCAAAGCTTTCACATGAAGATGATCGGAACTAAGTGTTGTTTTTTTCTTTGTTTCATGCTCAATGTACAAACTCAACATTTTCTCCATTTTTGTCATAATCGGTTCATGCACTTTGGTAACAATCTTTGAAGACACTTGTGGTGAATCAATCACTGCACTTTTTATTTTCTCAGCATTTTTCTTTAAGTTTCTGATCGTGGACTCACCCAGGCCGAAGTAGCATCCCAGAGCTGTGTTACTTTCACCTGACGGCGCCCTGTTTAGAATTTCCAACTTTTTTTCAAGTGTTAAAGTGGTTCTCTGCTGCTTGGCTGATAGCCCAGAAATTGACATCAGACGCCTAGGAGGCACAGTTAAATACTTCGAGCACAAAATCACTGCACCGTAGGTAAAAACAGCAAAAGTTTAAGAGTGCAAGGTCGCACATCCACACATTGCCAAAACCAATGCGAGACTGGCGGGAGTGAGACTGTGAGGCTTGTCCACCTGACTTGTATTGGTGGGAAAGCAGTGCTCCTCGCATAACTGTGAGTTTAGGACGCATATTAGGAGAAGTTGGTAGAAATAGGTTCCTCGCATAACTGAATCTGTATTGTCTGAAGACACAGAAAACGAGGATAGGGTGTAATTTCACTGGCAGCTCGTTCCACTCTCACTCCACCCTTTGAGTGAAGATGATGATAATGATGAAAGATCTTGACTGGAAAGTGAATGGTGTATGGAGTCCCACAGGAGCTTCTCTCAAATCTTTGTTCCTCATACTCTACATCATAGGTTATTAACCATTTCCTGCACGGATTCCCCTGGATCTAGCATCAGGGAGGCACAGTGCTGTATCAACTACAGATCCTGCTCCACAGGCCTCAACACCCCGGGTCCAATCGGAATTCAAATTCCTCCACAGCAGCTGCAATTGAGGAAATGTTTTGTCATAGAGAAATCTCTCACTAAAATGAACAAGTTGTCTTAAAAGGTGATCCATAATATCCTCCTGGAATGAGCCCAGGATTCACGATAGGTGTTCAGTGTTCGAGGTCTGGTGTTTGGTGAATGCTGTGCCCTGGAATCGATGCTGATGTTTGAGGTCTGATGGTCCAATCAGAAGTCCAGAAGTCAAGGCACTGAAGGCTTAGTGGGGCCAAGTTCTGACGTCTCCAGACAGACTGAAGGTATTTATGATAGAGTCATACTTGACACAGGTTCTCAAGTTACTTTACTCCACAGATCCTTTTCAACAGGGATTTGACTCATTTCCTGTTGGCTCCGATCAGTGCCCTTGAGGTTTGGGGGCTTAGTGCTGATGATTACCCTCATGATGGTTTTTTGTCGTTGACACTGGTGTATTCAGGAGCAGATATTGCGGTAGCTGAGACTATTGATATACTTGTGCTGGTTTGCCCAGATCCAGTTGTCAAAGGTAAAGTTGCCATTCTTGTGGGAACAAGCACTTCCATTGCAAACACGAGGAAATCTGCAGATGCTGGAAATTCAAACAACACACACAAAATGCTGATGGAACACAGCAGGCCAGGCAGCATCTATAGGGAGAAGCACTGTCGAATGTCAGGCCGAGACCCTTCGTCAGGACTAACTGAAAGGAAAGATAGTAAGATTTGAAAGTGGCGGGGGAGAAATGCGAAATGATAGGAGAAGACCGGAGGGGGTGGGGTGAAGCTGTTAAGCATCTGTTTTTGAAAAATTCAAACAAAAGATTGGAAAAGAAAGAAATAGTCTCCTCTATTAGGAAAGTTGACATTGAAGTCAGTCAACTTTGATGACTCACCAATACCAGAGGATTGGGAAAAGAGAATAACTGATAAGATGTTGGAACACAAAGACATCTTTCCTACTGACAAGATTGCTGTTGGTTGTTCCACGAGTACTCACCACACTATCATAGTGACAGAAGACACACCTTACCATTCATCACCATCGGAGACTGAATTCACAGTGATAATAACTCATTACGAGCCTACAATGAGGCAGTTTCAGTTACAAGGTCTATCTCTAACTCTTCCCCTTCCCTCTCTGGATTACACCGGTATCCCCATGGATTTCCCAGCCCCTCACTGAACCTACTCCCAGATGGTGACATTCGATCGTGTGGAGTTTGTGATCTTGGATCAGAATAGTAACCACCATGCCAGCTATAAATGGCAATTCTGAACAGACTTGTTCCTGGAGAAACTCAACAGGTCATGAAATCCATGTCCATCACAATAACCCTACTGTGGGACTTGCACAGAATATCCTTCTTTACTTCGAGGTATCTGAAGGACAATGTTGAAGGAATGTCAATGACAACCACTACTTTGAATTGATTCTCCATATCATGGTTATGTTAAATCCTTACATTCACAGTTCTTCCCTGCAGTGAGGCTGGCAGTCATAGAAAATGTCAGAAACCCTATGACACAGTTACACTGGTGGGAACCCACTGTGTTGTTACAAGTTGCATATTTGTCACAGGGCGAGTATTGCTCCTGTTTACTCCTTGTTACAGGTGCACTCTGTGGGTCTGCATGGAGCAAAACATAGGCATGTTGCTAAACACAGACCAGACCTTCCTTGGAACAAACATTTCAGTGATTTTCTTGGGAAAGGCCTTCAGAGTTGTGGCAGAAAGACGGGTGTGTGGAGTTAAGGCACAGATCAGCCTGGATTGAATTGAATCAGGGAACCAATAGCTTTCCACCTGCTGGAGGCCAAGATGTTTGCTAGCCTACTCTCCTGGTCATTGGATCTGGAAGCTGCCTATCAACACCTGCAGATCCCACTGGAGGAATCAGTGGTAGCCCCACCTTCTCTGGTGATGTGACTAGTTAGAATGCTAAAGCTGTGCCATGGAGAACATTCTGACTTGTTGCATCTCCGATTGGTTTTGAGGATTCACCACACAGGATAAGAAAAACCTGCAGAGTTGTAAATATAGCCCACACCACTATGGGTAGTCGCCTTCCCACTATCAAGGACAGCTTCAAATTGCAACACCAAAAAAAGGTGGCATCCGCCATTAAGGACCCCCAAGACCTGCCCTTTTTACAATAATACCATCAGGTAGGATGTACAAGAGCCTGAAGACACACGCTGAGCGTATTGCTTACAGCTTCTTCCTCTGCGACATCAGACTTCTGAATGGACAATGAACCCAAGAATACCTCCTCACTATTTTCACTCTCTTTTCTCCCTACTTATTTAAAAAAGGAGGCGGAGCAACGTTGAGATGGCGCTAAGGTAGGTGGCATTGTGGATAACGAAGTAGGTTTTCAAAGTTTGCAGAGAGATTTAGGCCAGTTAGAAGAGTGGGCTGAACGATGACAGATGGAGTGTAATGCTGGTAAGTGTGAGGTGCTACATTTTGGTAGGAATAATCCAAATAGGACATACATGGTAAACGGTAGGGCATTAGAGTGATCTAGGAATAATGGTGCATAGTTCCCTGAAGGTGGAATCTCATGTGGATAGGGTGGTGAAGAAAGCTTTTGGTATATTGGCCTTTATAAATCAGAGCATTGAGTATAGGAGTTGGGATGTAATGTTAAAATTGTACAAGGCATTGGTGAGGTCGAATTTGGAGTATTGCGTACAGTTCTGGTCACCGAATTATAGGAAAGATGTCAACAAAATAGAGAGCATACAGAGAAGATTTACTAGAATGTTACCTAGGTTTCAGCACCTAAGTTACAGGGAAAGGTTGAACAAGTTAGGTCTTTATTCTTTGGAGCGTAGAAGGTTGAGGGGGGACTTGATTCAGGTATTTAAAATTATGAGGGGGATAGTTAGAATTGACGTTGATAGGCTTTTTCCATTGAGGGTAGGGGAGATTCAAACAAGAGGGCATGAGTTGCGAGTTAGGGGGCAAAATTTTAAGTGTAACATGAGAGGGAATTTCTTTACCCAGAGGGTGGTAGCTGTGTGGAACGAGCTTCCAGTCGAAGTGGTAGAGGCAGGTTTGGTAATGTAATTTAAAGTAAAATTGGTTAGGTATATGGACAGGGAAGGAATGGAGGGTTATGGGCTGAGTGCGGGTCAGTGAGACTAGGTGAGAGTAAGAAGGGCCGAGCTGGCCTTTTTCCGTGCTGTAATTGTATGGTTAAACGTCAACTCCTTTGCTTGCATCTTTGGAAACAGCTCTATTTCCATCTTTAATATCTTTATTTTTCCCATTCAGGGTTCTTTTGAAGACCCTGCCCTGCAGTTACACACTGACATAGGTTCTTTGCGGGAATGGGACCTGTTCTCAGATTTTCAGGAATGCCCATTGTTCGGCACGTCAAGGGCTCAGCCTGAGAGTCCGGCTCGAATTCAGAAGCTTAAGATCTCAGGGCTCTGGAGACGGGTGGATCGAGGGTTGGTTTCACAGCAGGAGACACGTGTGTCATCGGGGGAGTCGGGATATCTGCTGTGGGCCCGAAGACCTGGGATCTGTGCGATCTTCAGGCACAGAGCTCAAAAAAAAAAGCAATGTAACAGACCTTTAACGTCATAAATCAGCTGGTTGTTGTTATGTCTCCCCGCTCGCTGGGGAGAAAATGGAGACGCCTCCTTCTCCCTTATCAGGGAGAGAGAGAACCTGTGGAATGTCAAATGCCAGATGAAATGTGGAGTCTGTGGGGTAACTGCAAGACTGTGTCTTTGCTATTGCTTTGCTCACGATGAGTGCTCGGAGACGGTACTGATGCTTGCTTTATTAGCTGGTGGGGGAGGGGGATTGTTGCTCTTACGCGCGTGAGGGAGGAAAGCTGGGGGGGCTTTGGGGTTCTTATGTTTATCTGTCGTTCATTCTTTGGGGCACTTCCCTGATTTCATGTATGTTTGTGAAGGAAAAGCATTTCAGGATGTATATTATATACATTTCTCTGACATTAAATTGGACCTCTGAACCTCCCTGTGGAGAGGTGTACTGGATGCCCGTAGCTCTACTCATCTTTAATGTTGCCCTGACCCCGGAATGGGGTTGATCACATCTCAGTCCCAATAGATTTCCCAGCCCCTCCACTGAATGGGCTCAGAGAGTAACATGTTGGTCCATGTGGGAATTTGGGATGCAGGATTGTAGTAGTAGTGACCACGGGAGCTAACACTGTCAATCAGATTGGACACAGTCCTCACAGTTGTATTGCATGATCTCCTGTGTCCAAAGGACCTGCCTAGTCCATGAATTCTGTCCCTGTATCTAAAAATATCTGGAAATAATGATAAAACAAAGAAAACATCATCGTTTACCAACTATGCGATTTACACAATGCAGACCCTGTGAGTTAATTCTTTAATTCCAAGAATATCTTCAAGACAATTCTGGAAGTTGATGACACCCACACAGCCTTGTGATTAATTTTCACTTTCATGGTGATATAAAGTCTCTACCTTCACAAAACCTTCCTGCAGTGAGGCTGACTGTCACTGGAGATGCCTGAAAACCTGCATTACAGTTGCACAGGTATGAACCCGGCGTGTTGTAACAAGTTGTGAGGGGGTGACACGGAGAGGCTTCACACTCATTGATATCTCTCACTCGTCTCTCACTTTCTCATGGTCATCGAATTCACATGGGCCAAGCTACACCTGAACTTTGGTGGGACATGAGTCCTTGTTTCAATCCTGTCCAGCCCATCTCCCTCAGCTTTCTCCAGTCCATCAACAATTGCATTGATGCTGCTTCCTACGATCATACAGAACTGAGAAATGTTATCATTTTAGATGCCAAACTCCAAGCTCCTCTCATCTTTGCATGGTCCATCTCTGACTCTGCCCCTCCGTGCCCCAATGGATTACTCAGACCCTCACTGAACCTACTCTGAGAGGCTGACATTAGACTGTGTGGGAGTTTGGGAGTCAAGTTTGCAATCGTAATCACCATGCCAGCCAGAGTTGCCTCCTCCAGTCACACCTGTCCCTGGACAATGGTGTACTCTGCTTCTTGTTCCGAAAGGAACATGATTGTTCAATGAATTCATTTCACAAACTCTGAAATATAAAGTCATGGAGAAATACAGCAGAGAAAAAGAACCTTTGGCCCATCTCATCCATGCCGACCACAATGAGCTCTTCCCATTTGCTTGTCAGTCCCTTTTCCCTTCCCATTTGAACTAGTGATCAGATTTATCAAAGGAAACAACAGAAAAACCAATGATAACTTCCCCACCTCCCACAATTACTCCCTTGTGCAATTTACACAGGACAGAGCCCATTAAATTCTTTAGCTGGGGGACCCTGTAGGTGAATTGAGGAGGAATGATATCCTCAATCAGATGGGATTTATTCTCCATTTTCATGTTGATACAAAGTCCTTACCTTCACAAACTTTCCCTGCCATGAGGTTGGCGGTCGCAGGTAATGCCTGAAACCCTGTGTTGCAGTTGCACTGGTAGGATCCCATTACGTTGATACAAGTTGCATGTTCGTGACAAGGTTTGGACTTGCATTCATCGATATCTGTGTGAACAGGGAAAATCTCTCTCAATAGTAAACATGCATTGCTCCCTTTTATACCCAGGCTCTGTGGGTCGGGATGGAGTAACTCAGCACCATGTTGTTTAATCCAGAGAAGACCTCCGCTGGAACAAAGGATTGAGTGAGTATTCTTGGGAAGAGGCCTTACAGTTTGAAAAAGAAAATCAGAAAATGGAGTTAAGGAGCAGATGGAATTGACTCAAGGAAACAAATGGTCGGTCACCTGTTAGAAACTGGGATGGTTGGTACCCTGCTCTCCATTTAATGAGCTTATTGACAGCAGTGTGGAAGGTCAGCAGCAGCCTCACCTTCTGTACTGGAGCTGCTTTTCACTGGACGGGAGCAGGGGAGGAAAGAGGACTCTCAGTGCTCCACTCATCTTTAATGTGACCGTGGCAAGAGCAGGTTTAGTCACATGTAAATTTCAGTTAATTGAGCACTCCCTCCCTGAATCTGCATTGGAAGGTCAGCATTGGAAATACTCAGTAGGTCAGGCAGCATCTATGAATGAGAAACAGAACGCTGGGAGATTCCAGCACCATCCCTGGTTTCAGATTTCCAGCATGCTCAACTCTGCATCCTACATTTTCATTTTACTTTCTCTTTAATTGTGGCCATTCATCCATTACCTGGATGCATTGTGTCTCCTTTAACAACTTGGTCTCACCACTCTATCAGGGACACACTTTCTTGTCTCGTTTTCTCACGTTTCCAGTTCCTCGTTCCACAGCTGCTGTCAGATCCTCTGAGCTTCCCCACTTCCTCATCTGGGATTTCCAACTTCACAATTTGCAGTATTTAAGCCATAAGACATAGACCTATTGAGTCTGCTCCACCATTCCATCATGGCTGATTTATTATCCCTCCCTCTCCCTGTAACATTTAATTCACTTCCTAATCTATCATCTATCAACTTGCACTTTCCTTCAACAATATTTTTATTGTTTTTTTAAATAAAGAGAACATAGTGTAAAGGAGATTTGTGCAGTGCATAACGAATGTAATAACTATACAATTCACATTCATGAAAGAGATGCATCCCTAGTGCAAACATTATTCCCCACTCTGGATCCCTCTTCTCTTCTCCTCAGCAACCTATCATCTCCCTCTGGTGTCCCTCCACCTCCCCTTTCTCCCTCAGTTCACTCTCCTCCCCTATTAGCTTTCTCTTCTTCAGCCCATTTTACTTTCTCCACCTCTCTCCTCCCAGCTTCTTACTTCATACCTCCTCCCCCTCCACCTACATTCTCCCTCACCTGACTTCACCAGTCACCTGTCAGCTTGTCCCCTTCACTCCCCCCACCTTCTTATTCTGGCTTCTTCACACTTCCTCTCCAGTCCTGATGAAGGGTCTCAGCCCAAAATGACGACTGTTTATTTCCTCTTATTAGATGCTACCTGACCAACGAGTTCCTCCAACATTTTCTGTGTGTGACATCAGGACACATGTTTGATGTGAAGTTGTTTCAATGGGCTGGGCTGAGACCATTCAGCACCAAGTGACAAGGAGCTGAATTTAATTATCTCCACGATACATTAAAAAATCTTGTCCACACTCCCCCATCTCTCCAACCCCACTCTCTGCTCACTCATCCCCTTCCCACCGCTCACTGAGACCAGTCCAACCTGTTCCTCCTGCAACTGACCTGAGGACTGGGGCCAGGGGGCTGAACATCGTGGGGTGAGCTGCCCGTGTCTGAGATCAGTCTGAGGACTGGGGCCAGGGGGCTGAACATCGTGGGGTGAGCTGCCCGTGTCTGACATCAGTCTGAGGACTGGGGCCAGGGGGCTGAACATCGTGGGGTGAGCTGCCCGTGTCTGACATCAGTCTGAGGACTGGGGCCAGGGGGCTGAACATCGTGGGGTGAGCTGCCCGTGTCTGACATCAGTCTGAGGACTGGGGCCAGGGGGCTGAACATCGTGGGGTGAGCTGCCCGTGTCTGAGATCAGTCTGAGGACTGGGGCCAGGGGACTGAACATCGTGGGGTGAGCTGCCCGTGTCTGAGATCAGTCTGAGGACTGGGGCCAGGGGGCTGAACATCGTGGGGTGAGCTGCCCGTGTCTGAGATCAGTCTGAGGACTGGGGCCAGGGGGCTGAACATCGTGGGGTGAGCTGCCCGTGTCTGACATCAGTCTGAGGACTGGGGCCAGGGGACTGAACATCGTGGGGTGAGCTGCCCGTGTCTGAGATCAGTCTGAGGACTGGGGCCAGGGGGCTGAACATTGTGGGGTGAGCTGCCCGTGTCTGAGATCAGTCTGAGGACTGGGGCCAGGGGGCTGAACATCGTGGGGTGAGCTGCCCGTGTCTGAGATCAGTCTGAGGACTGGGGCCAGGGGGCTGAACATTGTGGGGTGAGCTGCCCGTGTCTGAGATCAGTCTGAGGATTGGAGCTCTGGGGTCATGAGGAATTCCTCATCAGAGGGCTGCAGACCTTTGGAATTCAGTCAGCCCTGGTTTCTCAGACTACTGTGTCAGTTCAAGGCTGACCTTTATATTTCTGGGGATCAAGCAGAGTCGTGGAGTTTCGGGTGGGTGGTGGTAGAGTGGGTGGGGAGATCAACATGACCCTCTTGTGGAGGAATGGTCTTGAGGTCTGGGGGCTTGTCAGAATCATGGGGAGAGGTTGAGAAAAAACACAATGAGTCTGTCTTCTTTGTACTAACTGACAATAGGTCATGTCATCGATGAGGAACCGATTGCGTGGGTGCTAATCGTCTGAGAGACAACAACGGCTTGTTTGGTACTCTGATCAATGAGGAACCGATTGTATAGGTACTAATATTGTACGAATTGCAGAAACAGTGTCCGGAGAACCGGCTGACCTCGTGTAATTGGATTTACTGTATAAATTTGAATTGTAACATCGTGTTGATGGAGACACGCGGAAAGGTTCCCCGTGAATTCACGAATTAAGGCGGTGACCATCTCTGATTTCGGACTCAGAACAAGACAGGCTTGGGAAGAAGGGGTCTGAGAGCTCCGATTAAACGACAGTACTAAAAACTAAGGCAATTAAAGGATGGTATTACAACGAAGGCAACTGAGACCTTGGGATTAGAACCTAGATCCATTGCCCAATGGAAAAGAGAGAGAAAATTATATGGAGAATACAATTGTATGTCTTTGAGTGTACGTCTCTGTTTGTCTGAAGGGTTTACGTCCTTTGTACAGAACAATTAACAGGCAGGTAAAATGGTTAACAGAAATGGCAAACCCCAGAAAGGGAATCGGAAAAAGAATTCTGGATCAACACCGCACGCCAGGAATCGGCCTGTTGATCCCTTAATGACAGCAGCCACGAACAGGAATACACGATAGAAGATAGAAATATAGGAAGACGGAACAGATCTTAAGGGACTCGTTTGCTCCCCAGGGTCGCCCGCGGACAAGATTTTCTTGGAAACGTGAGACAGCAGGTATTCTAACTTCTTCCAGGGATCTCTCCGGGTGGAGTGGTGAGGATTGGTTTTATAGCAGACCCTTTGATCTAAAATAAGATTCAGTATTCCAGACTCACTCCCCTGCACACCCCTGACTGATGCAGCCCCAGCCTCACCCCCCACTACCTCCAACTCACATTGCACTGACCCAGACTCACTCTGCACTATCCCCAACCCATGGATCTAGCTGCAGAACCACTCCCCATCGTCCCTGACACACCCTGTCCCCTACATACCCCAAACTGACCCACCCTCACACCCACCATCCACCTCACACTCAGCTGTTACCCTGTCTCAGCCTCCACCCCCATTGTCTCCAACACACCCCCGTACCGATACAGACTCACTCCGCACCGTCCCAATGCATCCCCCTTTGATACAGACCCACTCTCCACCATCTCCTACACTGACCCAGTCCCAGACTCATCCTCCCTCATCCCCTACACACCCCACTGTCTACTACACACCCCAAACAGACCCAGTCTCAAACGCACTCACCACCGACCCCTACACACCCCACACTGACCCAACCTCAGCCCCCCATCCCACTGTCCCTACACACCCCACACTGACCCAACCTCAGCCTCAAACCCTACCATCCCTACACACCCCACACTGACTCAACCTCAACCCCCACCCCACTGTCCCTACTCACCCCACACTTACCCAACCTCAACCCCCACCCCACTGTCCCTACACACCCCACACTGACCCAACCTCAGCCTCACACCCCACTGTCCCTACTCACCCCACACTGACCCAACATCAGCCCCCCACCCCACTGTCCCTACACACCCCACATTGACCCAACCTCAGCTTCACACACCACTGTCCCTACACACCCCACACTGACCCAACCTCAACCCCCACCCCACTGTCCCTACACACCCCACACTGACCCAACCTCAGCTTCACAACCCACTGTCCCTACACACTCCACACTGACCCAACCACAACCCCCACCCCACTGTCCCTACACACCCCACACTGACCCAACCTCAGCTTCACACCCAACTGTCCCTACACACCCCACACTGACCCAAACTCAGCCCCCCACCCCACTGTCCCTACACACCCCACACTGACCCAACCTCAACCCCCACCGCACTGTCCCTACACACCCCACACTGACCCAACCTCAGCCTCACACCCCACTGTCCCTACACACCCCACACTGACCCAAACTCAGCCCCCACCCCACTGTCCCTACACACCCCACACTGACCCAACCTCAGCCCCCACCCCACTGTCCCTACACATCCCACACTGACCCAACCTCAGCCTCACACCCCACTGTCCCTACACACCCCACACTGACCCAACCTCAGCATCACACCCCACTGTCCCTACCCACCCCACATTGACCCAACCTCAGCCCCCACCCCACTGTCCCTACACACCCCACACTGACCCAACCTCAGCTCCCCACCCCACTGTCCCTACACACCCCACATTGACCCAACCTCAGCTCCCCACCCCACTGTCCCTACACACCCCACATTGACCCAACCTCAGCCCCCACCCCACTGTCCCTACACACTCCACACTGACCCAACCTCAGCCCCCACCCCACTGTCCCTACACACTCCACACTGACCCAACCTCAGCCCCCACCCCACTGTCCCTACACCCCCCCTTACTGACCCAACCTCAGCATCACACCCCACTGTCCCTACACATCCCACACTGACCCAACCTCAGCCCCCCCACCCCACTGTCCCTACACACCCCACACTGACCCAACCTCAGCCCCCCCACCCCACTGTCCCTACACATCCCACACTGACCGAACCTCAGCCTCACACCCCACTGTCCCTACACACCCCACACTGACCCAACCTCAGCCCCCCCACCCCACTGTCCCTACACATCCCACACTGACCGAACCTCAGCCTCACACCCCACTGTCCCTACACACCCCACACTGACCCAACCTCAACCCCCACCCACTGTCCCTACACACCCCACACTGACCCAACCTCAGCCCCCCACCCCACTGTCCCTACACACCCCACACTGACCCAACCTCAACCCCCCCACCCCACTGTCCCTACACACCCCACACTGACCCAACCTCAACCTCACACCCCACTGTCCCTACACATCCCACACTGACCCAATCTCAGCCTCACACCCAACTGTCCCTACATACCCCACACTGATACAACCTCAGCCTCACACCCCACTGTCCCTACACACCCCACACTGACCCAACCTCAACCCCCACCCACTGTCCCTACACACCCCACACCGAACCAACCTCAGCCTCACACCCCACTGTCCCTACACACCCCACACTGACCCAACCTCAGCCCCCCACCCCACTGACCCTACACACTCCACACTGACCCAACCTCAGCCCCCACCCCACTGTCCCTACACACCCCTCACTGACCCACCCTCAGTCTCACTCCTTACATTCCACTACACACCCCACACTGACCCAACCTCAACCCCCACCCCACTGTCCCTACACACCCCACACTGACCCAACCTCAGCTTCACACCCAACTGTCCCTACACACCCCACACTGACCCAAACTCAGCCCCCCACCCCACTGTCCCTACACACCCCACACTGACCCAACCTCAACCCCCACCGCACTGTCCCTACACACCCCACACTGACCCAACCTCAGCCTCACACCCCACTGTCCCTACACACCCCACACTGACCCAAACTCAGCCCCCACCCCACTGTCCCTACACACCCCACACTGACCCAACCTCAGCCCCCACCCCACTGTCCCTACACATCCCACACTGACCCAACCTCAGCCTCACACCCCACTGTCCCTACACACCCCACACTGACCCAACCTCAGCATCACACCCCACTGTCCCTACCCACCCCACATTGACCCAACCTCAGCCCCCACCCCACTGTCCCTACACACCCCACACTGACCCAACCTCAGCTCCCCACCCCACTGTCCCTACACACCCCACATTGACCCAACCTCAGCTCCCCACCCCACTGTCCCTACACACCCCACATTGACCCAACCTCAGCCCCCACCCCACTGTCCCTACACACTCCACACTGACCCAACCTCAGCCCCCACCCCACTGTCCCTACACACTCCACACTGACCCAACCTCAGCCCCCACCCCACTGTCCCTACACCCCCCCTTACTGACCCAACCTCAGCATCACACCCCACTGTCCCTACACATCCCACACTGACCCAACCTCAGCCCCCCCACCCCACTGTCCCTACACATCCCACACTGACCGAACCTCAGCCTCACACCCCACTGTCCCTACACACCCCACACTGACCCAACCTCAGCCCCCCCACCCCACTGTCCCTACACATCCCACACTGACCGAACCTCAGCCTCACACCCCACTGTCCCTACACACCCCACACTGACCCAACCTCAACCCCCACCCACTGTCCCTACACACCCCACACTGACCCAACCTCAGCCCCCCACCCCACTGTCCCTACACACCCCACACTGACCCAACCTCAACCCCCCCACCCCACTGTCCCTACACACCCCACACTGACCCAACCTCAACCTCACACCCCACTGTCCCTACACATCCCACACTGACCCAATCTCAGCCTCACACCCAACTGTCCCTACATACCCCACACTGATACAACCTCAGCCTCACACCCCACTGTCCCTACACACCCCACACTGACCCAACCTCAACCCCCACCCACTGTCCCTACACACCCCACACCGAACCAACCTCAGCCTCACACCCCACTGTCCCTACACACCCCACACTGACCCAACCTCAGCCCCCCACCCCACTGACCCTACACACTCCACACTGACCCAACCTCAGCCCCCACCCCACTGTCCCTACACACCCCTCACTGACCCACCCTCAGTCTCACTCCTTACATTCCACTACACACCCCACACTGACCCAACCTCAACCCCCCACCCCACTGTCCCTACACACCCCACACTGACCCAACCTCAACCCCCCACCCCACTGTCCCTACACACCCCACACTGACCCAACCTCAACCCCCCTCCCCTCTGTCCCTACACACCCCTCACTGACCCACCCTCAGTCTCACTCCTTACATTCCACTACACACCCCACACTGACCCAACCTCAACCCCCCACCCCACTGTCCCTACACACCCCACACTGACCCAACCTCAACCCCCCGCCCCACTGTCCCTACACACCCCACACTGACCCAACCTCAGCCTCACACCCCACCGTCCCTACACATCCCTCACTGACCCACCCTCAGTCTCACTCCTTACATTCTACTGCACACCCCACACTGACCCAACCTCAACCCCCCACCCCACTGTCCCTACACACCCCACACTGACCCAACCTCAGCCTCACACCCCACTGTCCCTACACACCCCAAACAGACCCAGTCTCAAACGCACTCACCACCGACCCCTACACACCCCACACTGACCCAACCTCAGTCTCACTCCTCACATTCCACTACACACCCCAAAGTGTCTCGACAGTTAATGATACTCAGAAACTTGTAGAGACACAAGATGTTCTGTAGATGCTGGAAATCCAGAGCAACACACCTACAACTCGGCAGCTTTGTCAGAGACTGCGTAGGGAGAAATGGAGTTGATGTTTCAAAGTTTAAAACCCTTCACTAACACTTTGAAACACAAATTCATTTTCTTCGCATAGGTTCTCCCTGACTTGTGTAGTGTTTCCAGCATTGCTTGTCCTGATTCTCAGCTCTCAGTAATCATTCTATTATCACCTGTACAGGCCAGCTGAGTGTCTCCCTGCTTCTGGTGATATCCAGCTTTGCAGACGCAGTAAAAAGACCCAAAGGAGTTACGACAGGTCATGTTCACTCCGCACGCATTTTTATCCTGGCATTCATCCACATCTGTTGTAGAGAGGAAGAGAGGTACAAATATTACCAACACAGATGTAGTCATAGAGTCATAGAGGACTACAGCACAGAAACAGGCCCTGCTGCCCATCTAGTCTGTGCTGAACTGTTATTCTGTCAGCCCCATTGACCTGCACCCAGAACATAGCCCTCCATACCACTCGCATCTATGTACTTATTCAAATTTCTATTAAATATTGAAATTGAAACTGTTTCCAATACTTCCACTGGCAGCTCGTTCCACTCTCACTCCACCCCTCTGAGTGAAGATGATGATAATGATTACTGGAAAGTGAATGGTGTATGGAGTCCCACAGGAACTTCACTCAGATCTTTGTTCCTCATACTCTACATCACACATTATTAACCATTTCCTGCACAGATTCCCCTGGATCTAGCATCAGGGAGGCACAGTGCTGCATCTACTACAGATGCTGCTCCACAGGCCTCAGCACCCCAGGTCCAAATGGAATTCAAATTCCTCCACAGCAGCTGCAACTGAGGAAATGATTTGTCTTTGGGACATCTCTCACTAAAATGAACAAGTATCTTAAAAAGTCATCTATAATATCCTCCTGGAATGACCCCCTGGATTCACGATAGGAGTTCAGTGTTCGAGGCCTGGTGTTTGGTGAATGCTGTGCCCTGGAATCGATGCTGACGATTGAGGTCTGATGGTCCAATCAGAAGTCCAGAAGTCAAGGCCCATTGGCTGGAGCCAGATCTACAGATCTCCATGAGTCCACTGGGGAGGAAGAAACCTGGTGTCTGTAGGCCCAAGTCCGGTCAGCTCGAGGCCTGTCCTGGGGTTAAAGGACTGTGTATGTGCGTTGGTGGGAGGGAGGAACTGGGCTTGTTTTTGCTGTTGTTGCTTTGTTACTTTTTGTGTTCTGTGTTGTTCTTCTCAGCATTGTGGTCATGCTATGTTGGCACTGGAATGTGTGGTGACACTCGTGGGCTGCCCCTAACACAACCTCGGGTATGCTGGTTGTTAGCACAAATGACACATTTCACTCTGGGTTTTATCTACAATCGAGAATCTCAACACCTGAATCTCGGGGATGGATATATGGTGAGCTTGCTAAGTCTAGCCCGACCCACCTTTGGAACTCACAAAGCAGAGGAATGCTGCTGCAAAGGGTTTCCTTACTGAGGATAGGACTGGTATTTTCTGTTACAATTGTGAAGAAGGTGGACATTTCAAACGAGATTGTGAGCGACAGGAAAATCTTCAAAAAGTAAACCAGTGGATAATCAAACAGAACAAGATGGGAAACGACAGAGGGACCCAGTAAAGGAACAGTCTGACGTCCTGGAGCAAACACTTTCCAGTCAGTGTATCAACAACAATACTAAGGTGCAAAACATTATTCCTGAAGGCTTAGTGGGGCCAAGTTCTGATGTCTCCAGACAGACTGAAGGTATTTATGCTAGAGTCAGACTTGACACGGGTTCTCAAGTTACTTTACTCCACAGATCCTTTTCAACAGGGATTTGACTCATTTCCTGTTGGCTCCGATCAGTGCCCTTGAGGTTTGGGGGCTTAGAGCTGATGATTACCCTCATGATGGTTTTTTGTCGTTGACACTGGTGTATTCAGGAGCAGATATTGCGGTAGCTGAGACTATTGATACAGTTGTGTTGGTTTGCCCAGATCCAGTTGTCAAAGGTAAAGTTGACATTCTTGTGGGAACAAACACTTCCATTGTAAACACGAGGAAATCTGCAGATGCTGGAAATTCAAACAACACACACAAAATGCTGGTGGAACACAGCAGGCCAGGCAGCATCTATAGGGAGAAGCACTGTCGAATTTCGGGCCGAGACCCTTTGTTAGGACTAACTGAAAGGAAATATAGTAAAATTTGAAAGTGGGGGGGGGGAGAAATGCGAAATGATAGGAGAAGACCGGAGGGGGTGGGGTGAAGCTGTTATGCATCTGTTTTTGAAGAATTCAATCAGAAGATTGGAAAAGAAAGAAATAGTCTCCTCTATTAGGAAAGTTGACATTGAAGTCAGTCAACTTTGATGACTCACCAATACCAGAGGATTGTGAAAAGAGAATAACTGAACACAGCTTCACCCCACCCCCTCCAGTCTTCTCCTATTATTTCGCATTTCCCCCTCCCCCTCCTACTTTCAAATCTCTGACTATCTTTCCTTTCAGTTAGTCCTGACGAAGGGTCTCAGCCCGAAACATCGACAGTGCTTCTTCTGATAGATGCTGCCTGGCCTGCTGCGTTCCACCAGCATTTTGTGTGTGTAGATTCCATTGCAAGAAGACTCATGGGAGCATATAAAGAGAGAAAGGGAGAGAACTTTCTGAGAACTTCGTCTATTCTCCCTGTATTCAGAGCTGCTTTTGAGAATGTGCAAGTTTCTCCTCTGCAGGGTGATGTGCATTTCGAGTGTCTGAAACACCCAAAGTTTCAGTGTAACACTCACCCAACAGGCTGGTATATGTCACTTTACCTTCTACCGGAGGAGTTCGAGTGACTGGAACATCCAGATTTTCAGGAATGCCCAGTGCCCCAGCCACTTTTGTGGATGCTCCTGACGATCAGGAAGAAAAGCCACTCTTGTCTGCAGGAGTGCTGGTGAGACCCGAACTGCAGAAATCTTTGGCTGTCTATTCTAACAGGAGAACAGTGATTGTCAGCAACACCTCAGGAGGAGATGTCAGGAGTTTCTAGTTTCCCAGTAAAGAAAAAGGAAGAGAAATAGTCTCCTATTTCTATGTTTTTGTTTTTTTTTCAATTTTAGGGTTTTTTTCCATCTTTTTATTTTTTTCTGGTATCCTGTTTATATTTAGGATTTGGGAGGTCTATTATATGCTGTTACCTATAGTTTTTACTCATATGTTAACTGCCAACAATGTAATCTCACTCCCTTTCTACTGTTATGACTGTTATGCATCTGTTTTTGAAAAATTCAATCAAAAGATTAGAAAAGAAAGAAATAGTTTCCTCTATTGGGAACATTGACATTGAAGTCAGTCAACTTTGATGACTCACCAATACCAGAGGATTGGGAAAAGAGAATAACTGATAAGATGTTGGAACACAGACATCTTTCCTACTGACGAGATTGTTGTTGGTTGTTCCATGAGTACTCACCACACTATCATAGTGACAGAAGACACATCTTTCCATTCATCACCAGCGGAGATTGAATTCACAGTGGGATAGCTAACTCATTATGAGCCTACAGTGAGGTAGTTTCAGTTACAAGGTCTATCTCTAACTCTTCCCCTTCCCTCTCTGGCTCACACCGGTATCTCCATGGATTTTCCAGCCCCTCACTGACCCTGCTCCCAGATGGTCTCCACATTTGATCGTGTGGAGTTTGTGATCTAGGATCAGAATAGTAACCACCATGCCAGCTACAAATGGCAATTCTGAACAGACTTGTTCCTGGAGAAACTCAACAGGTCATGAAATCCATGTCCATCACAATAACCCTACTGTGGGTCTTGCACAGAATATCCTTCTTTACTTCGAGGTATCTGAAGGACAATGGTGTAGGACAATGGTGTAGGGTGATAATGGCAACTCCTACATTGAATTGATTCTCCATATCGTGGTTATATTAAATCCTTACATTCACAGATCTTCCCTGCAGTGAGGCTGGCAGTATTGGAAAATGCCAGAAACAATATGATGCAGTTACACTGGTGGGAACCCACTGTGCTGTTACAAGTTGCATATTTGTCACAGGGCGAGGATTCACAATTGTCGATATCTGCGAGAAAGGACAAAATAGTTCACAATGATAAACACTGTTTGCTCCTTGTTACAGGTGCACTCTGTGGGTCTGCATGGAGCAAAACATAGGCATGTTGATAAACACAGACCAGGCCTTCCTTGGAACAAACAATTCAGTGATTTTCTTGGGAAAGGCCTTCAGGATGAGAAAAACCTGCAGAGTTTATAGCCCACACCACTATGGGTAGTCGCCTTCCCACTATCAAGGACATCTTCAAATTGCAATGCCATAAAAAGGTGGCATCTATCACTAAGGACCCCCACCACCCAAGACCTGCCCTTTTTACAATAATACCATCAGGTAGGATGTACAAGAGCCTGACACATGCTGAGCGTATTGTTTACAGCTTCTTCCTCTGCGACATCAGATTTCTGAATGGACAATGAACCCATGAATACCTCCTCACTATTTTCAAGTCAAGTCAAGTCACTTTTATTGTCATTTCGACCATAACTGCTAGTACAGTACATAGTAAAAATGAGACAACGTTTTTCAGGACCATGGTGTTACATGACACAGCACAAAAACTAGACTGAACTACGTAAAAAACAACACAGAGAAAGCTACACTAGACTACAGACCTACCCAGTACTGCGTAAAATGGACAAAAACAGTGCAAGCATTACAATAAATAATAAACAGGACAATAGGGCAAGGTGTCAGTACAGGCTTTGGGTATTGAGGAGTCTGATAGCTTGGGGGAAGAAACTGTTACATAGTCTGGTTGAGAGAGCCTTAATGCTTCGGAGCCTTTTCCCAGATGGCAGGAGGGAGAAGAGATTGTATGAGGGGTGCGTGGGGTCCTTCATAATGCTGTTTCCTTTGCAGATGCAGCATGTAGTGTGAATGTCCGTGATGGTGGGAAGAGAGACCCCGATGATCTTCTCAGCTGACCTCACTATCCGCTGCAGGGTCTTGCAATCTGAGATGGTGCAATTTCTGAACCAGGCAGTGATGCAGCTGCTCAGGATGCTCTCAATACAACCCCTGTAGAACGTGATGTGGATGGGGGGTGGGAGATGGACTTTCCTCAGCCTTTGCAGAAAGTAGAGACGCTGTTGGGCTTTCTTTGCTATGGAGCTGGTGTTGAGGGACCAGGTGAGATTCTCCGTCAGGTGAACACCAAGAAATTTGGTGCTCTTTACGATCTCTACCGAGGAGCCATCGGCAGGGAGTGGTCGCTCCATGCCCTCCTGAAGTCAACAACCATCTCTTTTGTCTTGTTCACATTCAGAGACAGGTTGTTGGTTCTGCACCAGTCCGTTACTCGCTGCACCTCCTCCCTGTAAGCTGACTCGTCATTCTTGCTGATGAGACCCACCACGGTCGTGTCATCGGCGAACTTGATGATGTGGTTCAAGCTGTGTGTTGCAGTACAGTCGTGGGTCAGCAGAGTGAACAGCAGTGGACTGAGCAAGCAGCCCTGGGGAGCCCCCGTGCTCAGTGTGATGGTATTGGAGATGCTGCTCCTGATCCGGACTGACTGAGGTCTCCCAGTCAGGAAGTCTAGGATCTTAACTCTCTTTTCTCCCTACTTATTTAAAAAAGGAGGCGGAGCAAAGTTAAGATGGCGCTAAACATCGACTCCTTTGCTTGCATTTTCAGAAACAGCTCTCTTTCCATCTTTTATATCTTTATTTTTCCTATTCAGGGTTCTTTTGAAGACCCTGCCCTGCAGTTACACACTGACATAGGTTCTTTGTGGGAATGGGACCTGTTCTCAGAGTTTCAGGAATGTCCGTTGTTCGGCACGCCAAGGGTTCAGCCTGAGAGTCCGGCTCGAATTCAGAAGCTTAAGATCTCGGGGCTCTGGAGACGGGCGGATCGAGGGTCGGTTTCACAGCAGGAGACACGTGTGTCATCGGGGGAGTCGGGATATCTGCTGTGGGCCCGAAGACCCGGGATCTGTGCGATCTTCAGGCACAGAGCTCGAAAAAAAAGCAATGTAACAGACCTTTAATGTCATAAACCAGCGGGTTGTTGTTATGTCTCCCCGCTCACTGGGGAGAAAATGGAGACGCCTCTTTCTCCCTTATCAGGGAGAGAGAGAACCTGTGGAATGTCAAATGCCGGATGAAATGTGAAGTCTGTGGGGTAACTGCAAGACTGTGTCTTTGCTATTGCTTTGCTCACGATGAGTGCTCGGAGGTGGTACCGATGCTTGCTTTATTTGCTGGTGGGGGAGGGGGATTGTTGCTCGCTGCTCTTACGCGCGTGAGGGAGGAAAGCTGGGGGGGCTCTGGGGTTCTTATGTTTATCTGTCGTTCATTCTTTGGGGCACTTCCCTGTTTTTGTGGATGTTTGCGAAGGAAAAGCATTTCAGGATATATATTATATACATTTCTCTGCCATTAAATTGGACCTTTGAACCTCCCTGTGGAGAGGTGTACTGGATGCCCGTAGCTCTACTCATCTTTAATGTTGCCCTGACCCCTGAACGAGGTTGATAACATCTCAGTCCCAATAGATTTCCCAGCCCCTCCACTGAATGGCTTCAGAGAGTAACATGTTGGTCCATGTGGGAATTTGGGATGCAGGATTGTAGCAGTAGTGACCACGAGAGCTAAAACTGTCTGTTTTCTCCATTTTGTAGCATATGGAGTAAGTCGCATTCCTAGCGGCTCTCTCTTTTAATATATTTTATATACCACTGACAGATCCCTTTTAGCTGTGATGATTTATTACTTCTACTGAAGGATTTACGACTTAATTACAATGGCCGAACAAAGTTGTTCTGGTATTGAACTGAGAAGTAGCAAGACTTTCACTGAAATGGAACAAATGGAACAAACCAAGAAAACGGAGGAATCTGTTACATTAAGAGGAATATTTTCTTCAATACAAGACATGAAATCGGAATTCGGATCACTTAATATTAAAATTGATAAGCTGGCCGGTTCAAACGGGAAGCTTGAAAAAGCTATTTCTACGACGCAAGACTCTCTGAAAAATTTGGACTCTCAACTTCAAACACCTCAGCAGACTACAACCCGAATTGAGAATGAGCATGATCTATTCAAGGAAACTATTAAAGATCAAGGAATGAAGATATCTTCGATGGAAAAGAAAATCAATGAAATTACCTCAGAACTATCTAAAACGAAGAAAAGAATGGTTGATTTAGATAGTAGAGGGCATCGGAGGAATTTGCGTATTCTAGGACTGTCTGAAAATACTGAAGTTGGTGATCTGTTAAAATTCTTCTCAGATATGTTGTACTCACTTTTTAGTGAGACCCTGGAAGCTAGCCCTTTAATTGACAGAGCCCATAGAATTCCATTTTCTCAGTATTCATCTGAATTACATCCTCGACCAATTATGCTTTCTCTGCATTATTATACGACTAAAGAAACTATTCTTCAAGAAGCCATAAAGAAGTGGAAATTAATCTTTAACTCAGCACAGATTTGTATAGTCGAAGACTATCCTTCTGAAATCTTTGCCTAAAGAAGGAAATACCGAGAAGTTATGAGTGAAATGTATAAATTAGATTTATACCCCTCCCTTCACTTTCCAGCAAAGCTGATAATTTTTCCTGAAAAATCTCAGTCACTAAGAATCTATTCTCCTCAGGAGGGATGAGACTACATTAAAAATCTTAAAGTTAAGCCTACTGAATAAAATATTAAAGTTAACCCGGTTACTCAATAGGCAATTCTGAAGTATTTGCTGTACAAGTTGTTTATGGATCTTCTGAGTTAAGCACATCCTATAACTTTTCAGTCCCTGGTATGGGACGTGGCTGATTTAATTTTTTTTTACCTTATTAATAATTAGTACATATATAACTGTTTTGTAGGGAACCTTTATAGTATTGTACTCTAATGGTCCGTGTAGGACCAGTTGTGTATTAATCTTTTTATTTCTTTTATTTGTTTCAATACTTATATTTTTAGGTCTGTTTTATATATATATACTCATTTACTTTTTTTTTCGAGAGAAAGAATTTTTTTTGTAATATTATTTGCTCAGATTTATTCTCTATTTTTGAATATGTGTTTAAGATACTTTAGCTGATTCTAAGATGGCCGTTGTTGATTATGTTTTATTACTGTTAGGCATAACATTATAGTAGTTGAATTCTGTTTGTGCCTTTCATTAGGGCTGTTTTTCGTGGGATCTTTGCTTTATTTTAATATATGGAACTGCAAGATGGAGAACAGGGTCAAGGGTTATTAGTTTAGCATGGGACCACCCTACTGGTCACTTAATTCTTATCTTTTGGGAGGCGGGAGGGGGGAGGGGTCTATTAGAGTAGGTTTTTTTCTTGATTGGGCAGTTCTTTTGATGGAATTCTCTTTCGTAAATGCATCACTCCTTCTGGTTGTACCGGCGCCTTTTGGTTTCATCTGTACTTGTGTAACATTTCTTTTATGTAATCTTAAATTCAATTTTAAACATGGATGTTAATAAAATTAATATAATATCTTGGAATTGGAACAGTGTCAATCACCCCATTAAGCATAAAAAGATTTTTAAGAAATTAAAAACACTTAATGCAGATATTATTTTTGCGCAAGAAAATCATATACGAAAACAGGATGAGGACAGGTTTTTTTGTTTCTGGAAAGGTCCTCTGTTCCACTCACTGTCTAATTGTAAGATCAGAGGTGTTTCTATATTTCTTAGCATCAAAATCCCTTTTGTACACTTTAATACTACTACTGATTCGATTGGAAGATATTTAATTGTTACTGGTTTATTATGCGAGCTAAAGGTAGCTCTGGTGTGTGTATACGCACCTAATGTAGATAATTCTGATTTTTTTTTAAGAAACTTTTTTCTGAGTTACCGAATCTCAATGAATATAAAGTTGATCATGGGTGGTGACTTCAATTGTTGTTTAAATCTAGCTATTGACAGGTCATCAACCAATCCGTCACTTCCTAATAAAGTGGCAGCTTATATTAAGTCTTTTTTATTAGAATATGGCCTCGTTGATATTTGGAGATATAAGCACCCCAATGATGAAGATCTCTCTTTTTTCTCACACATTCATCATAAGTATTCTCAAACTGATTACTTTTTTTTTTAGATACACGTCTGTTAAACTCCATTGTTGATTGGGCGTATGACATCATTGCGCTCTTAGATCACGCGCCTTTAAAGTTAACCCTTAAGCTTTCGGATAGCTTTTTGAAAATGTCACAGTGGAGACTGAATCCCATATTGTTACAGGATCCAGCTTTAGTTAATTTTATTAAGGAGCAAATTTCTATAATTTTTGAATTTAGTACAACTGAAGGAATGTCAAATCTGGTTATATGGGACATGTTGTAATCTTTTCTTAGGGGACAGATAATCTCATATTCAGCAGCCTTGAGAAAGAAAACTAAAGCAGAATTGACTGTGCTTATTAATAAAATTAAACAGTTAGATAAAGCATATTCAGTTAAACCTACTGAAGACCTATATAAAGAAAGGGTCGAATTTCAATCACAGTATGATTTGCTTCTGACCTTTCCCATTGAACAGCAAATTTTTAAATCTAAAAGTTTATTTTATATGCATGGGGAAAAATCTGCTAAGTTTTTGGCAGGTCAGTCAAAGGTTGGGATGGTCAGAAGACAGATTTTAAAAATTTGTCGACCAGATAGAACAGAAACTTTAGATCCTTATGAAATTAATAAGATATTTATGGACTTCTATTCTAATCTTTATAAATCTGAATTCTCTGATAGCACTATTATTATGAATAAATTTTTGCAAAGGTTAAACATACCTCAAATTTCGATTCAAGATGTTGATATGTTAGATGCAACTATTAAACAAGAGGAGATAGCTAAGGCTATATCCTCTATGCAATTAGGTAAAGCTCAGGGACCTGATGGTTATATGGTAGAATTTTACAAGATTTTTCATGAAATGCTTATACCACATCTTCATCAAACGTTTACGGATTCTACATCCTTTGAGAACCTTCCTAAAACTTTTTATGAAGCACTAATTTCATTGATTCCAAAAAAAAGAAGACCCACTGGAATGTGTATCCTATAGACCTATTTCTTTATTGAATGTAGATTTTAAAATCCTCTCTAAGATTCTAGCAAATAGGCTTGAGAATATCTTGCCTAATGTTATCTCAAATGATCAAACAGGATTTATTAAAAAAGGTACTCACATTTTAATATTCATAGATTGTAAAATATCATTTATTCCCCCTCAACCAAAGAATCTGAATGTATTGTATCTTTGGATGCAGAGAAAGCCTTTGATAGGGTGGAGTGGCCTTATCTATTTCAGGTTTTGAAGAGGTTTAATTTTGGTCCAGGATTTATTTCCTGGATTAAATTGATTTATCATGCCCCGGTAACTGCGGTTATGACTAATAATCAGAATTCTCCATATTTTAGATTATATAGAGGAACCCACCATGGATGTCCTCTTAGTCCTTTATTATTTAATTTGGCTTTAGAACCACTTGCTATTGCTCTTAGGGATTCTAATTCTGTGCAGGGTATTAAGAGAGGGGATAAATTACATAAGGTTTCGTTATTTGCGGATGATTTATTAACTTACATTTCAAATCCTAGGAAATCTATTCCTTTTATGTTATCTTTATTTACGGAATTTGGTATTTTCTCTGGATATAAACTTAATTTACATAAAACTGCATCATTTCCTATTAATAATTATTCTGATTATTATGATCAAATACCTTTTAATATTGCCAAAAACCATTTCACTTACCTTGGTATCAAAATTACTAAATACTTTAAAGACCTATATAGGTATGATTTCTCCCCTTTAGTTGAATATACTCAACAGGTGCTTTCTAAATGGTCGCCTATATTGATGTCATTGATAGGTCGAATAAATGCTATAAAAATGGTTATTCTACCAAAATTTTTATATATATTTCAAGCAGTTCCCTCTTTTGTTCCATAAACATTTTTTGATAAAATAGATTCTATGATTTTGTCTTATGTTTGGAATAATAAAAGCTCTAGACTGAATAAACTTCTATTGCAAAAACCAAAAAAAGATGAAGGACTGATCTTACCAAACATTAGATTTTATTATTGGGCAATTAAAGTTAGTTATATTACTTTTTGGATTTATGATATAGATGACCAAGGTCGCCCATCATGGTTACAGTTGGAGGAAAATTCAGTAGTGGGGTTTTCGTTAGCTTCTTTATTAGGAGCTCCCCTTCCGTTTTCGCTCTCCAGAATAGGTAGACAAGCTCTCAACCCTATTGTTAAACATACTTTAAAAATTTACTTTCAGTTTCGTAGATTTTTTGAATTAAAAGATTTTCTACTTTCTAGTAATATTTATTCTAATTTCGTTTATAAACCATCAACTTTGGATAAGGCTTTTTTAACATGGAAAATTAAGGGAATAAAAACTTTTTTAGATTTGTTTTTACAGGACTGTTTAATGTCCTTTTCACAGTTAATGGATAAATATGACATCTCTAATACACATTTTTCAGATACTTACAGGTTAGGAATTTTTTACGTGATTTTTTACCGAATTACCCCTTGGCCTGCTCTTTAAATGTGGCTTATGCTATTTTTCAGCTTAAACATTTTCAAAACCAATTAATAGCTATCATTTATAAACAGTTAATGAATGCTCGCATGTCGCCTAATGATAGGGTTCAATGCATCTGGGAAGTAGAACTTCAACATTCACTTTCAGATAATCAATGGAGTTTAATTTATTATGTAGTCAATAATTCATCTATCTGTGCACGCCATACCTTAATTCAGTTCAAGATAGTACACAGGGCCTATATGTCCAAAGATAAATTGCGGATATTTTTCCTAATATAAGCCCTATTTGTGACAGAAGTAACGCAGAAGTGGCTACTCTAACTCATATATTTTGGTTTTGTAAGCTTAAACAATTTTTGGAGGGATGTGTCTCGAATATTATATAAAGTTATAGATGTGGATGTTCAACCCAATTCACTTACCGCGATTTTTGGGATTATTCCAGAGGAAGCAAGCAAAGTGTCTGCTTCCACTCAACATGTGATAGCCTTTTCAACTTTACTGGCCAGGAGAGCTATCTTGTTATACTGGAAAGACCACCTACTGACTTTTATTGGCTCTCCTCCATTATGTCACATCTAAGCTTGGACAAAATTAGAAGCCGGACATTTGATACATCTTTTAATTTTGAACAAGTCTGGCGACCCTTTATTCAATATTTTCACGATTTAATTTATTTATTATTTATTTATTTTTCTTTATTCTCTTTTGGGAAAATCCTTATCCATGAAGATTCAGAGATGATTGGAAAGATGTTTTTTCCTCTTTCTCTTTTTTCTAAATTTATCCTCAATTGGACTGCCCAATCTTTCTTTTTCTTTTCTCTTTTTTTATTTTAGTTTAGTTAGTGGGGTTTTTCCCTATATCAAATAAAATTTCTAATCTTTTTTCCTGATTGGTATGAGGAGTTGCAGTTTTTTTTGACTATATTGTATATATAACAGCGTAACGTTTTACCTATCTGATTTTGACAATATAAACTTTCTGGGTTTTTTATTGCGGTTTATATGTCTTTTATATTATCTGTTTGCTAAACTCCTCTTCTGATTTGTATACTCTTTATTTGAAAATCAATAAAAAGATTGAAAAATGAAATGAGAGCTAACACTGTCAATCAGATTGGACACAGTCCTCACAGTTGTATTGCATGATCTCCTGTGCCCAAAGGACCTGCCTAGCCCATGAATTCTGTCCCTGTATCTAAAAATATCTGGAAATAATGATAAAACAAAGAAAACATCATCATTTACCAACCATGCGATTTACACAATGCAGACCCTGTGAGTTAATTCTTTAATTCCAAGAATGTCTTCAAGACAATTCTGGAAGTTTGATGACACCCACACAGCCTTGTGATTAATTTTCACTTTCATGGTGATATAAAGTCTCTACCTTCACAAAACCTTCCTGCAGTGAGGCTGACTGTCGCTGGAGTTGCCTGAAAACCTGCATTGCAGTTGCACAGGTAGGAACCCGACATGTTGTAACAAGTTGTGAGGGGGGTGACACGGAGAGGCTTCACACTCATTGATATCTCTTACTCGTCTCTCACTTTCTCATGGACATCGGTGTGGCTGTACAAATTCACATAGGCCAAGCTACACCTGAACTTTGGTGGGACATGAGTCCTTGCTTCAGACTTGTCCAGATCATCTCCCTTAGCTTTCTCCAGTCCATTGACAATTGCATTGATGCTGCTTCCTACAATCATACAGAACTGAGAAATGTTATCATTTTAGATGCCAAACTCCAAGCTCCTCTCATCTTTGCATGGTCCATCTCTGACTATTCCCCTCCGTGTCCCCATGGATTACTCAGACCCTCACTGAACCTGCTCTGAGAGGCTGACATTAGACTGTGTGGGAGTTTGGGAATCAAGTTTGCAATAGTAATCACCATGCCAGCCAGAGTTGCCTCCTCCAGTCACACCTGTCCCTGGACAATGCTGTACTCTGTTTCTTGTTCCGAAAAGAACATGACTGTTCAATGAATTCATTTCACAAACTCTGAAATATAAAGTCATAGAGTTATGCAGCATAGGAAGAGACCCTTTGGCCCATCTCATCCATGCTGACCACAATGAGCTCTTCCCATTTGCTTGTCAGTCCCTTTTCCCTTCCCATTTGAACTAATGATCAGATATATCAAAGGAAACAAGAGAAAACCCAACGATAACTTCCCCATCTCCCATAACAACTCCTCTGTGCAATTTACACAGGACAGAGCCCATTAAATTCTTTAGTTGTGGGACTCTCCAGGCGAATTGTGGAGGACTGATATCCACAATCAGATGGGATTTATTCTCCATTTTCATGCTGAGACAAAGTTCTTACCTTCACAAACTTTCCCTGCCGTGAGGTTGGCGGTCGCAGGTAATGCCTGAAACCCTGTGTTGCAGTTGCACTGGTAGGATCCCATTACGTTGATACAAGTTGCATGTTCGTGACAAGGTGAGGACTTGCATTCATCGATATCTGTGTGAACAGGGAAAATCTCTCTCAATAGTAAACATGGATTGCTCCCTTTTATACCCGGGCTCTGTGGGCCGCGATGGAGTAACTCAGCACCGCGTTGTTTAATCCAGAGAAGACCTCCGCTGGAACAAAGGATTGAGTGACTATTCTTGGGAAGGAGCCTTACAGTTTGAGAAAGAAAATCAGGTGAATGTAGTTAAGGAGCAGCAGGAATTGACTCAAGGAACCAAATGGTTGGTCACCTGTTAGAAACTGGGATGGTTGGTACCCTGCTCTCCATTTAATGAGCTTATTGACAGCAGTGTGGAAGGTCAGCAGCAGCCTAACCTTCTGTACTGGAGCTGCTTTTCACTGGACGGGAGCAGGGGAGGAAAGAGGACTCTCAGTGCTCCACTCATCTTTAATGTGACTGTGGCAAGAGCAGGTTTAGTCACATGTAAATTTCAGTTAATTGCCCACTCCCTCCCTGAATCTGCATTGGAAAGTCAGCATTGGAAATACTCAGTAGGTCAGGCAGCATCTGTGAATGAGAAACAGAATGCTGGGAGATTCCAGCACCATCCCTGGTTTCAGATTTCCAGCATGCTTGACTGCATCCTACATTTTCATTTTACTTTCTCTTTAATTGTGGCCATTCATCCATTACCTGGATGCATTGTGTCTCCTTTAACAACATGGTCTCACCACTCTATCAGGGACACACTTTCTTTTCCCATTTTCTCATGTTTCCAGTTCCTCATTACACAGATGCTGTCAGATCCTCTGAGCTTTCCCACTTCCTGTTGTATAATAACAAATCTGAGTCCGAAGAGTTTTACTGGGAAATGCTGGAGGCCAGGGATTTATGTACTGAGGGAAGTGAGAAAGAATGGACCTTTAGTCTGGCTAGGAATTTTGAAAATATTCAAGAAAGGGTCCCCACACCTTTTAGAACTTTATTTCCGAATTGAGGATTGAGTAGTGATTCTTCTCAAGGTGTAGACTGGACATGTTGTCCCTGAGCCACTGAGTGTGGATGGGCGGGGCAGCATCCCTCCACCTGAGCAAAACTGCGTGCCTGGCCAACAGAGAGGCAAAAGACAGCGTGCGATGTTTAGTTGGGCTTAGGTGCATGTCACCCCTCTCTGGAGGTGCCGAAAAGGTCGATCAAAGGGTTAGGTTCCAGATTGTAATTAAGTATTTGGGATAGAGTTTGGAAGACACCTTTCCAGTATTTTTCCGAACTAGGGCATGTCCAGTACATATGGATAAGGGAAGCCTCGAACCTTTTGCATTGTCGAAACAGGGATTAACATCTGGGTAAATGTGAGATAATTGAGTTTTAGACATATGGGCCCTGTGTACGACCTTGACCTGTAACAGGAAGTAGTGGGCACATAAAGAGGTTGAGTTAACTAATTTGAGGACTTTATCCCATGCCTCCTCTGAAAATGAAAAATTTAAATCTTGCCCCCAGGCAGTTTTAATTTTGTCAAGATAGGCTTACCTGAGAGCCGCCATCTTGTTGCAGATAATAGATATTAGACCCTTGCACAATGGATTCATACAGCGAAACAAATCAATGACGTTTGTGTCAGGTGTCTTGGAAGTTTGGTATCAGAGGCTGGATAAAATGTCTAATTTTCAAATATCTGAAGAAATGAGTGTTGGGGAGATTAAACTTTGCAGACAATTGTTCAAATGATGCAAAGCAGTTGTCTAAAAAAAGATCTTTAAAGCGTCTGATGTCCTTTCTGTACCGGTCTTGAAATGTTGAATCATGTATAGAAGGCTGGAAGAGATGATTATGTAGAATAGGACTTGAAAGAGAGAAGCCATGGAGGCCACTATGCTTTCTGAGCTGAGTCCACACTCTCAGGGTGTGCCTGATGACAGCATTAGCAATTGGTTTAGATGTACGAAAAGGGAGTGCGGATCCAAGAAGTGCAGAGATGGAAATATTCTTAGTAGAGTTCAGCTCCATTGTCACCCATAATGGGCAGTCAGACTGATTATAAAAAATGAGACCAAAAGATGAGACAATGAATGTTAGCTGCCCAGTGGTATAAGTGGAAATTGGGCAGAGCCCTGCCCCCAACACTTTTAGATTTTTGACGATGAACTTTATTCAGTTGGGGACACTTGCCCTTGCATAGGTAGGGAAATATGACTGAGTCTAGTGAGTCAAAAAAGGCTTTAGGAATGAAAATTGGTATGGATCAAAAAAGGTATAAACATTTAGGAAGGATGTTCATTTTGATGACGTTGATTCGGCCCATCAGGGACATGGACGGGGTGACCACTGCGCTAGGATCTGTTTTGTTTGATTTAACAAATTAATAAAGTTTTCTCCAAAAAGGCACTTATATTTCCTTGTTACTGTAACACCAAGGTAAGTAAATTGGTTATTCACTACCTTAAAAGGGAGGTTATGAAACTCTAATGTTTGTGCTTCTCTGTTTATTGGACAAAGTTCGCTTTTGTGTAAGTTAAGTTTGTATCCAGAAAACGGGCTAAATTTGTCAAGGAGTGAGAACATGGGGGGTAAGGAGGAGATTGGGTTTGATATAAAAAGTAAAAGATCATCAGCATAAAGGGAAACTTTGTGCTCAACTCACCCCCTCCAAATCACCATCAGGTCTGCACAACTATGGAATGCAATCGCCAGTGGCTCTATGGCCAGATTGAACAGTAAAGGGCTTAAAGGGCACCCTTGGTGGGTTCGACGTTTGAGGTTGAAGGGTTGGGATTGCTGAGCGTTGGTCAAAATAGAGGCAGTGGGACACAAATATAACAATTTAATCCACATGATAAAATTTGGTCCGAAATCTAATTTTTCTAAAACAACAAAGAAGTAATTCCATTGCATATGATCAAAGGCTTTCTCTGCATCTAAGGAAATGACACATTCAGGGATTCCAATTGAAGGTGAGTATAAAAATTAAAGAGGCGCGTATGTTAAAAAAGGGGAGGCGGTTTTTGACAAAGCCAGTTTGGTCTTCAGAAGTAATTGAGGGTAGGACATTCTCCAGTCTGCAGGTCCAGACATTAGCTAAAATTTTGACATCGACATTTAACAGAGAAATTGACCTGTATGACGAGCACTCTGTTGGATCCTTGCCTCTCTTTTCTAGAAGAATGAGGCATGCCTCATTAAATGATTCTTGGCAATTTACCTTGTTTAAATGAATAAGATAGAACCAAGGTTAATTGAGGTAAGAGCAGTGATGAAAATGATTTAAAGAATTCTACAGGGAACCCGTCGGGTCCTGGAGATTTACCAGTCTGCAGTGACGAGATGGCTGAGGATATTTCCTCTAATGATATTGGCTCACTCAGTCTCATTTTGAAATCAGGAGAGAGCGTGAGGATATTTAAGATGTTTAAAAAATTCTCGACCAAAATGTTAACGTTTGGGGATTCAGAACAATAAGATCGGGAGTAATAATTCCTGAATGTATTATTGATTTCAGAGTGATTCGAGGTGATGCTTCCGTTTTCCATTCAAAGTTTTGTGATGTGTTGTTTGGCTTTAAGGCCCCTTAATTGGTTGGCTAAAAATTTGCCAGATTTGTCACCATGGATATAAAATCGGCTCTTGCTTTTCAAAAGTTGGCATTATTGGGTGAGTGGAAATAAGATCAAATTTGGTTTGGAGTTCCACTCATTTTACATACAGCTCTGGATTTTTAAATGGAGCATAATGTTGCGCTATTTCTTTAATTTGATTGGCCAGATCTAGTCGCTCTTTATGGGTCTTTCTTTTCATATTCGCAGAGTAGGAGATTCTTTGACCCCTGAGGTATGCTTTCATAGTGTCCCAAGCAACCAGGCTTGAGGTTTCAGGTGACATATTGGTGTTAAGGAAAAAGATTATGTGGTCCTCCATAAATTTTACAATATCATTATCTGACAGTAAGGTCGAATTGAAACGCCAGTGCTTATTTATTTGTGGAAGGCCAGGAAGAGTTATGGACAGGACAACCAGGGCATGGTCTGATATGACTAAGCTCTGTTAAACACGGGAACAGACCGAAGGAATCAGCTGATTATCGATTATAAAATAATCAATTCTAGAATATTCTCTGTTATTTGGGTGGAGAAAATGCCATTCATCGGAGATGCCATAGTTGGAAAGGAAGGACTGAATTAATGAAGCAGATTTGCTTAGTACTCTGGGAAAAGGAGATGATCGATTCGGCACTGGATCTAATTAACAGTTGAAGTCTTCACCTAGTATGAGAGAGTGTGAACTGAGATCAGGCACTGCAGGAAAAAATGTTCAAAGAAGCCCACATTGTCTGAGTTAGGAGCATATATGTTAGTCAGCACTACCAATGTATTATATAATTTCCCCGAGACAATGACAAAACGGCCGTTTGTGTCTGGTATTGTGTTGTGGAGCTCAAAGGGAACGTTTTGGTTAATGAGAATTGAGAGCCCCCTGGCTATAGCCTGAAAAGTGGAGTGGAAGTGCTACCCCGTCAACAGTGACACAAGACAGGAATTCTCAGAACTGCGAATGTGTGTTTCTTGTAGAAATGCAATTGCTGTATTAAACTGTTTGAGATGCGAGAACACCTTCCTTCTTTAAACAGGGTGCTTCAGCCTCTTGACATTCCACCTGACAAAATTGAACGGACTAACCATTCTCCTTTAAAAAAGATACAGATTGATAGGCATAAGCGGTATCAAGATTTTGGGTATCAGCTCTGAGGCAAAAGTGTAAAACAAAAAGAAGCAGAGCAGAAATAAATCCTGCAGAACGAGGACTTTTAAGGGTTCTTAAAACAGTATTGGCATTAGAATATCCTCCCCCCCACCCCAACCCACAGGACAGCTGCCAAAGAACATAGCAACAAGCTCTTAAGACCAATAGTCACCCAACAGTACAACTTGCTATCACTCGTAGCATCATCTGCCACCCCGTTATTATTTAAAGGAAACAGTAAGCATTTAACACTCCTAAACTGACATTGTGCTTAATGAGAGGTAAACAATTTCCCCAAGGTTTGTTAAACATGGCTCTGAAAAATGAACCATAAAACAGAAATATAAACTTATATTTGAAAAAAGTGAAATTTTTTTTTTTTAAAAAAAGCAGACTTTATCCAGTGCTCTTCCCATGTAAGGTTGTAGAGTTCTTTGAATTTGAGATAAAAGGAGGGAGGAGAGAGAGAGAGGGGGGGAGGAGAGAGGGATGAGGAGAGGGGGAGAGAGGAGGGGGAGGGGGAGGGGGGGAGGAGGGAGGGGAGGGGGAGGGGGAGGTGGGAGGGGGAGAGGGGGAGGGGGAGGGGGAGGGGGAGGGGGGAGGGGGAGGGGGAGGGGGGAGGGGGAGGGGGGGGGGAGGGGGGAGGGGAGGGGGGCAGGGGAGGAGGGGGAGAGGGGAGAGGGAGAGGGAGAGGTGGGAGAGGGAGAGGGAGAGGGAGAGGGAGAGGGAGAGGGAGAGAGAGAGAGAGAGAGAAGAGGGAGAGGGAGAGAGAGAGAGAGAGAGAGAGAGAGAGAGAGCAGTTTGAGTGTATATTATTCCACTCTTCATAGTAGTCAGCACCTAACCCGGCCAAGTCAGACCAGACCTCGCTATCCAGGCACTACTAACGTTGCCTGCAGAGGGTATGGAAAAAAAAGTATTTTATGAAGAGTTCCATGCAGTGGGGAGGCTATTGATGTAGTTCCGTGCTTTGTCCATGGAGCGTAGCCACTTCTTATCACCGCCGGGAAGTGTGATGCGGAGATGCGCAGGAAATAGTAGGAGAGGCCTGAGTCCTCGGTTGTATAGCTCCATCATTACTTCTCTGTACTCAGCTCACAGTTTCAAAACTTCAGGAGAGTAGTCTTCCACAGCCCGAATCTGTTGGCCGTAGTATTATAGCTTCCCTCTCCGCCGGGCCTCTCTGACCAGGAGATCTTTAATCTTGTAGCGGTGCAGGCAAAGAATAACCAGACATGGTCTCTGTCCTGGGGCTGATTTAGCTGCTAGTGAACGGTGGGCTCTGTCAATCTCTGGTGGGGACGGGAGCGTCTCCTTCCCGAAAATCTCACAAAGCAGAGTGGAAAAAAATTCAGTAGGACGCCCGCCTTCGATAGATTCTGGCAAGCCCAGGGTGCGTAGGTTCTGCCATCTGCTCCGGCCTTCCAAGTCAGTAACTTTAGACGTTAACCTGATATTGTTTTCACGTAAGCTGGAGCAGATAGTTTCCAGTTCACTGACGTGCTGGATCAGATCGCTCGTGGTGAGCTCAAGAGAAGGTAAGCATTGGCCATCGTCCTCCACTTTGGATTGTATTTGCTCAAGTTTCACTTCCAGCAGGCTGAAAGAAGATTTGAATTCAACCACTAACGCCGCACGATGTTGGTCTAGTAGTGTAGAGATGGCCTCCACAGTCAGGCCAGCCGCTAATTTGTCTTTTTTCCCGGTCTTAGTACTCCTTGAAGTGATTGTGAAGCAAGTGTAGTTGCAGACAGGTGGAAGAGCAAAAAGTCTAACAGGTTGGTATGACAGAAGGGGGAAAAAGGAGTGTGGAGATAGAAAATAGAACGGAGCGCTTGTTCTCTGCAACTACTCCATATGGCTGCCGACCGGAAGTCCCCCTCAACTTGCACTTTAAATACACCGAATGACTTGGCCTCCATGGCCATCTGAAGCAATGAGTTCCTCTGATTCACCACCCTCTGCTAAAGAAATTCAAGCGCGTACAGGCCTAGAACCATCAGACGTTCCTCATACATTAACCGTGTCATTCCCAGGATCATCCTTGTGAACCCTCTCCATTGCCAGAACCTCTTTTCTTGGATATGGCATACTGTCCCCAGTAACTAAAGGGAATCTTGGCAACATTCACAATTAGTTTTTGTTCTTTCAGAGTTCTCCCAAACAGGACCAGTTAATCAGAGTCTTGTGAATGACGTTTATATGATGCTTTGTGCCTGTGATGCTGCTGAAGGTAAGACTGAAAAATCAAAAGACATAGGAGCAGAATTAGGCCATTCGGCCCATCAGGTAAGTTTTACATTCCACTAATGCATACGTACGTATATTTGTGCATATTACAATAAACTGAACTTTGACTTTGACCTTGACCACCCTGGAGATTGGCAATTTGACCTTCATTTTATGTCACGGTTATTTACGATCCTTACCTTCACAGCGCCTCCTTCCATTGGAGCCAGCCTTCTCAGACAACTGAAAACCGCTGCTGCAGATGCACTGGAATGAACCATCTGTGTTCTGACAAGTTGCTTCACGGGCACATGGAGAGGAATTACATTCGTCGATATCTGCACTGACACAGAAACACTTCAGGGATTGCTCGACTACACATTAAGGTCCCTTTACTCTTCAATACTCTCTAGGGTCCTACCATTCACGGTATATATCTAACCTTTGAGATCTCCACCCTCACGCTTATCAGAGTGAAATTTCATCTCCACTACTCTGCCCAGACTTTTGTACAAACTCCTTACAGATGGCACTGGAAATGAACTCCAAACTCTGACACCCTGAAATGTAATAGCGTCGCACTAACCGCCTCTCGACCGTAGTGCCTCATAGAGTCAAAGGAAAGTACAGCTCAGAAGGAGGCCTTTTAGCCCATCCAGTCCATGCCAAACCATTTAAATGGCCTACTCCCATCGACCTGTAACTAATGCATGACCATATCCCTCCTTGCCCCTGCTATCCATGACCCTATCCAAACTTCTCTTATACATTGAAATGAGGTTCACTTGCACCCCTTGCACTGACAGCTCGTTCCACACTCACAACCTTCTGAGTGAAGAAGTTCCCCTCATGTTTCCCTTAAACTTTTCACCTTTCACCCTTACCCCATGATCTTTAGTTGTAGTCCCACCCATCCTCAGTGGAAAAAGCCTGCTTGCATTTACGCTATCTATACCCCTCAAAATTGTGTTTAATTCACAGTCTCTAACACATTCATAACTAATAATTTAGTCTTGAATTTTATTCTTGACTTCATAGTTATTTAAAGTCCTCACCTTCACAGCCCTGATTGATTGTATTGTACCCATCCTTGCATTGACACTTGTAAGAACCAACAGTGTTCCAACACTTTTTGCGAGGTCCACATGAAGTTGTTTCACATTCATTGATATCTGTGTAAAGAGGGGAAATTCTTTACAATTGTAAACATTTTGCTCTCCATTACAAGTGGATTCTACTGTAGTTGGTGGAATTTAGAAAATTACATCAGGGGCGCCACAGTAGCGAGCGGATAGCCCAACGTTATTACAACTCAGGGCATTCCAAAGTTCAGAGATCAATTCCGACACTGTCTGGGAGGAGCTTGTACATTCTCCCCAGGAGTGTGTGGATTTCCTCCAAGTGTTGTGGTTTCCTCCCAATTTTCAAAGACGTACTGGTTGGTAGGCTAATTGGTCATTGTAAATTGTCCTGTGATTAGGCTTGAGTTAAATAGATAGGTTGCTGCAGTGTGTCTTGTTGGGTCAGAAGGACCTGTTTCACTCTACATCTCACATAAATTAATATTTTATTTAGAGTGGAAAATAAATTAAATGATATTTCTGATCTTTCTGTTTTTTCAATCTTTTTATTAGTATTAAAAATATTATGAACAAAATACAATTAAAATATTAATAAAGGGATTACATACAAATTCCCATTACACATGAAGGAATACATAAGCAATGAATACAGTATAAATAAGTTTTCCCAAAACATAAACCATATAGTATATATATGAACAAGGTAAATCTAGATATTTCATAATATATAATATAAAAAAAGAAAACAAAATATATGAAAAGTTAACTAACCTACTAATCTAATATCTAAGGGGGAAAAAAAGAAGCAAAGAAAGAAAAAAAACTAAAGAGAGAAAAAAAAGGGCTGTTTATAGTATCTCACAAGCATACATAAACATCAATGTCGTCAACTCCGATCCTCTCAACATACATACGATTAAAGCTGAAAAAACCAATAAGCTTGGCACAGGGCCATTACATCATATGAAAATATTGAATAAATGGTCTCCATATCTTTTCAAATTTAATAGAAGTATCAAATACAGCACTTCTAATTTTTTCTAAATTTAGACATAACATAGTTTGAGAAAGCCAATGAAATACCGTGGGAGGATTAATTTCCTTCCAATTCAACAAAATAGATCTTCTAGCCATCAAAGTGAGAAAAGCAATCATTCAACAGGCGGAAGGAGATAAATGGAGTGAGTCCATCATCGGTAAACCAAAAATTGCGGTAATAGGATGGGGTTGTAAATCGATGTTCAGCACCGCCGAGATAATATCAAAAATATCTTTCCAATATTTTTCCAAAAGCGGACATGACCGATAGTTAAATATACCTTACGTATATGGTTTCAATTTCGGAAATTTTTCGGGTTGACTCAATTCGTTTTAAATAGTCCTATTGTATCTAATTGTTTTTTCCACCCCTCAATTATAGATCAAGCTTTTTTGACTTGGAAAACTAAGGGTTTATTAAGATTTTCCGACTTATTTTTGGACAACTGTTTTATGTCTTTTGAGCAATTATCTAATAAATATAATTTGCCTAGATTTCATTTTTTTAGATACTTACAGGTTAGGCATTTTTTAAGTACGGTACTTCCTACGTTCCCAAATTTTGTGTCTTCAGATATTTTGAGAGTTTGTTTGAATTAAACCCTTTTCAAAAAAGGCTTATATCAAAACTTTATAATATAATTATGAAGATACGTTCAGTGCCCTTTGATAAGACCAAAAATGATTGGGAAAGAGAGCTCAATCTTATTATTCCTATTGAGAATTGGGATAGAATTCTTCAATTAGTTAATACATCATCTATATGTGCCAAACATTCATTAATACAATTTAAGGTTGTACATAGGGCCCATATGTCCAAGGATAAATTAACTCATTTTTATTCTTATATAAACCCTATTTGTGACAGATGTCAATTAGAAATCGCGTCTTTAACTCATATGTTCTGGTCATGTCCGCTTTTGGAAAAATATTGGAAAGATTTCTGATCTTTCTGATGTGTATTTAATACCTCAGAAATATTTGAGCTTTCTCTAAATATATTCTTTGATTAAGTATTTTGTATTCATTTAAATGATTAATTCTGGGTTATGTGTAAAAACTAAAAGTATGTGAATGGCATACGTCATCATGCCACCACATCATATTTGCACATCCCACTAAATTAAAAACAAAACTAAATGTACATGGCTCTGAGTAATTTGAGTAATATTGTAAATATATTCTTTGATTAAGTGTTCTGGTTCTTTTAAATGAAACAAAATTTACATGAGTTATCCCTGACTGTGTCTCTGTGGTTTTGCTTTTAATTAGTTTTATGTTTCAGAGTTACAAAACATAACACTTTCTCATTACAAGGTGTTTTCACTCACAGAACTGCCATTCACTGGATGCTCTAGAGTCTTGTGTGTGAAAATCCAGGCGATCAGCAGTTTCTGAGATACTCAAACCACCCCATCTGGCACCAACAAAGATTCCACCGTCAAAGTCACTTACATCACATTTCTACCCCATCCTGACATTTGGTCTGAACAACAATTGAACCCCTTGACCATGTCTGCATGCTTTTGTGCATTGAGTCGCTGCCATATGATTGGTCGATTGGACATTTGCATTAATGAGCAGGTGTACATGTATACCTAATAAAGTGGGCACTGAGTGTACATTCATTGAAACCATTAATTGGACTGTATCATCATCTTAAACCTCAACCAAAATCAGTCACCTGAGGGAATTTAAAACTCACCAGAACAGTCGTTTAGTGATGGATCAAATTGATAACCCGGTTGACAGCTGTGATTTTGGGACAGAATGTCTCGGAACATACCACAGCACAAGATAACTAAAAGAAAGAAAATGAGGCAGTTAGATGTTTGCTCCACCATTTTTATTCCTTCTCTCCTGAAACACAGCACCCCAATACTGAACATAGCCAGGGCTGATGAAAACTGTGGGAGGGAGAGAGAGAGTTAATAGCCCCACCTCCTGAGATGGGTAAAACCAGTCCTTGGATTGATGGCGTTGAACACAGGTGTGTCAGTGCTTTGTTCTCAGTGACCAAAATCCAGCCACCGGTATTGACTTCTGACACTGGTGTCCAAAGCTCACATGACTCCACATCACCTGTTGAAGTTATCTACACTGGGTCGAGAGGATGATGGTTATAGGGTAATAACTTCCTGAACCTGGTGGTGTGAGAAACAAGTTTGCCTTCATTTGCACTTTGGCTGTTTGTTAGTCTTTCTTTATGTAGAGTTTTATATAAAATTTACTTTACTTCTTTATTTTCTTGTAAATGTCTTCAAAAAAATAAATCTCAGGGTGGCACATGGTAACATATAACTACTTTGATAATAATTTTACTTTGAACTTTGAAGTGATAAATATTAACTAATACCCAAACAAGGTGTTATGAGATAGAATTTGTGAGTTCATGGACATTTCAGAAATCTAATGACAGGACTGATGGCAGCTGTTTGGAAAACATTGAGTGTGGGTCTTCAGGCTCTGTACTGCTTTGTTGATGGGACTATTGAGAAGAGGCAAGTCCTGGATGGTGAGATACAGGAACCTTAGATCCCACAACACCAGGTTCAGGAACAGTTATTACCCAGCAGCCATCAGGCTCCTAAACTACCATGGATAACTTCACTCTCCTCAATGATGAACTGATTCCACAACCTATTGACTCACTTTCAGGAACTCTACATCTCATGTTCTCTGTATTATATACTTACTTTTTTATTATTTACATGATTTGAATTCTTTTGCACTCAGCTCTTAGTCATCCTTTGTTATTTATAGTTTTTCATAAATTCTATCGCATTTGTTTATGTTGCAGAAAATGGCTGCAAGAAAATGAATTCCTAGGTGGTATAGGATGACAAATACTACAATCATCACAAGTAATTGTCTGTAACTTCCCTTTGGAAGAAGAAGAAGAAGAAGAATAGCCCTTATCAGAGCACCATCTTTTGTTTCCTAGCTAGCTATTCTTGTTTTTACGAGGCTGAGTTGCTAGCTCGATGCTCAACCCAACTTGGATTCCAACTCGGGAACCTTCGCTCTGGAGTCTTGAGCTGATATTATTGCACCACCAAGCGGGACAACTTCCCTTTGGATTTGCAGTCAATTCAGCATGGCACACCTGTCAACAAGAGAGTGGAAGAGTGTGAAAGGTCAGGAATATGCCGAATCGAAGCCATAGGGTCCAGGCACAGACAGTATCGACACAACACTTTGACAAAGTTCCGCATGGAATGTTAGTTAGGAAGGTTCAATCGTTAAGTATTAATATTGAAATAGTAAAATGGATTCAACAGTGGTTGGATGGGAGATGCCAGAGAGTAGTGGTGGATAACTGTTTGTCAGGGATCTGTACTGGGTCCAATGTTGTTTGTTAATTACATTAATGATCTGGATGATGGGGAGATAAATTGGATTAGTAAGTATGCAGATGATACTAAGGTAGGTGGCGTTGTGGATAATGTAGTAGGTTTTCAAAGTTTGTAGAGAGATTTGGGCCAGTTAGACGAGTGGGCTGAATGATGGCAGATGGAGTTTAATGCTAATAAGTGTGAGGTGCTACATTTTGGTAGGAATAATCCAAATAGGACATACATGGTAAATGGTGGGGCATTGAAGAATGGAGTAGAACAGAGTGATCTAGGAATAATGATGCATAGTTCCCTGAAGGTGGAATCACATGTGGATAGGGTGGTGAAGAAAGTTTTTGGTATGCTGGCCATTATAAATCAGAGCATTGAGTATAGGAGTTGGGATGTAATGTTAAAATTGTACAAGGCATTGGTCAGGCCGAATTTGGAGTATTGTGTACAGTTCTGGTCACCGAATTATAGGAAAGATATCAACAAAATAGAGAGAGTACAGAGAAGATTTACTAGAATGTTACCTGGGTTTCAGCACCTAAGTCATAGGGAAAGGTTGAACAAGTTAGGTCTTTGTTCCTTGGAGCGTCGAAGGTTGAGGGAGGACTTGATTCAGGTATTTAAAATTATGAGGGGGATAGATAGAGTTGACGTGGATAGGCTTTTTTCCATTGAGAGTAGGGGAGATTCAAACAAGAGGACATGAGTTGAGAGTTAGGGGGCAGAAGTTTAGGGGTAACACGAGGGGGAATTTCTTTACTTAGAGAGTGGTAGCTGTGTGGAACAAGCTTCCAGTAGAAGTGGTAGAGGCAGGTTCGGTATTGTCATTTAAAGTAAAATTGGATAGGTATATGGACAGGAAAGGAATGGAGGGTTATGGGCTGAGTGCAGGTGGGTGGGACTAGGTGAGAGTAAGCATTCGGCACGGACTAGAAGGGCCGAGATGGCCTGTTTCCGTGCTGTAATTGTTATATGGTTATATGATTGAACACAATGTGCCGATGGAGATATACAGACTGAATCAAGAAGGCGAAGTCCTGTATATCCTGGTGGCAGAACCCGTTGTTCGGACAGGGAGTTAAGTACTGGGCCAGATTGAAAAGATCAGGATGTTGAAGCCTGGGGCAAGGTCTGAGCCGGTTCTGATCGCTGCTCCACAACTTTTACTCAGCCCTGCGCTGGACTGTGGGGCTCTCTTGACAGACTTCAGTTCAAAACGCTATTTGTTTGCAGTTACTGTCTGCATGATGTTTGTTTTTCATTTCACATTGGGTGTTCCAGGGTCTTCTTTTTATGGGTTATTTTACTCTTTATATGTGGTTTCTTTGTTTTGTGGCTGCCTGTTGGGAGATAAATCTCAAAGTTCTATAATGTGTACATACTTTGATAATAAATGTACTATCAGTTTTGACCCAGCACCCCTGCAGCACATTCCACTCACCCAGCAATTGTTAGAGTTGGAATAATACTCATTCCTGACGTTTACTCAGATCTAGGATCAAATGGATTTGCTCAGAAACTCCAACTAATTGAGGGCGGGGATTTGCTCATCCACTCCGTGTCACAAAGCAAATGTAGAGAGACAGGGCAGGAGAGGGTTAAATACAATTTAAATATCTCTCTGTACCAGGAGTTCACAACCTGGGGTCCATAGATCCCTCGGTAAAAGGTCAGGCTCCATGACATAAAAAAGGGTTAGGAACCGCTGCTCAACACTATCCCATCGAATACTTCCAGAGCAGTGACTATGTGGGTTAAATACAGAGTAACACATATTCTGAGCAGGGATATCATGGGTTAAATAAATGGTAAATCTCCCTCTGCAATGTACCACAAGCACATCTGAGGCAGGGACATCATGGGGTAAATACAGAATGAAGCTCCCTTCACATTGTCCCATAAATATATCATGGGTAGAGACAACATGAGCTACATTCAGAGTAAAGTTATCTCTACCACATCTAATCGCACAGATGTGAGGGGGCAGACCAGAGGCTGAGGTTTGGTGTGGAACTCCTGGATAAGGGCACAGATTGAGAGCCTGACTGAAGCTGTGAAAGAGCCTGTCCCAGGACAAAGGTACCAGGGTTTGGAGAGTCCACTAACAGACCTGCAGCTCATAATGTACTAAAATTCATTTTGAAAGTCTCAGATAATCTGAATTGTGACTTCCTCTTCTGACTGGTGGGGAAATGGTGGAGGCTTCATCACCAAATCATGAGGATATGCTCGATGACAGCCCCTCCTACACATAGAAACATAGAAGATAGGATGAGACCTTTCAACCCTTCAAGCCTGTGCTGTCAGTATGATAATTATAGCTGGTTCTCCATCTCTGACCATTTTCCTGCTCTGTCCCCAGTCAAGGATCCAGAGGGAATAGGAGACTAGGCCTGTACCTTTAACAGAAATGTTCTCACCTAATCAATCCAGTCAGGATTCACACACAGTTTGTGGGACGACCTTCCAAACATTGGCTCAGATACTCCCTAACATTGGTAGAACCGACCATTGTCCTCCACCAGCTCTCAATAAGATCAGTCACCAGGCCGTGATGACTTTGGAGATCCTCAACGATTCTGGAAGCAAGCACTTGGGAAAACCAGGTGACTGGGTGGATGTCCCTCTCGTGACACTGGGTGGTCATTGCCATGTCACTGACTTGTGTGGCACCCAAAACCATTCAGCCCATCACCCCACACCAGCTCCAGCAGAGCAATCCCATCTGTCCTGTTTCCCTTCTTATTTCCCTGTTTCCTGGCAACATTCTCCCTCAGATGCCCATCAACTCCCCTTTGGTTATTTTGCTCTTTACCTACACTAAGAGGTAGCTTCCAGTGAGAATTAACCCCGAATATCCTTGGGATGTCAGAGGCAACTGGAGCACCCAGAGGAACATTTCCAGGAAGAACATTGTGAAGTCCACAGACAGTACCTGAGGTCAATACTGAACCTGGGTCCAGTGACTCTCACTTCCTCAGAAGCTCGAGTCTAGTCTCCTCCCTCAGCACCAATGGCAGCATCTTTGCCCAGAGATCATTCATCCACTGGGCCATGTGCTGGCCCATGTGATCCACTCTCAACAATACCGTGAATTCATGGCTGGTCCATTCAGGGTGATGTCCGTCGTCTGAGATCTGGTCCAACATCCTCAGAAGGTTGTTCCACCGATTTCCTTTCCCTCTTCAACCAGGAGAAGATGCTCAAAGGGTGGGCCAAGAACACCTTTACTGGACTCTGGACTCATTCAATTGGCCAAGGACCAGAGAACAGGCCCTTTGGTATTCTGCTGAACTAATGAAACCAGTAACTAAACTAAACTCTTCCTTTCTGACAAAACAATGTCCATATCCACCTCTGCTTATTCACGTACCTACGATATTCCAGGTACCACCTACTTTGTCTTATAAACATGCCTCGGACATCTCATTTCAATGCAGCACCCCACCACCCCATTAAACTCACACTCTCCAGTATCAGACATTTTAACCCTGGAGAAACGTACCAGCTCTCTGCTCTATCTATGCCCTGCTAACCTTATCAATTTCTATCTGTCCTTCCCTCAACCTCTGCCACTCCAAAGAAAATAACCAGAGTTTGTGCACCCTCTCCCTACCATACAATCCCTCTATTCCAGGCAGCAGCACGGAAAATCTCTTCAGCACCCTCTCCAAAGCCTCATATCTTTCCCAGACTAGAGCGGCCAGAACTGAATGCAATACTCCAGTTGCAGCCTAACCAGAACTTTAAAAAGCTGGTAAACTGATCAGTTGATTTATTAATGTCACATTAACCGAGTTCCAACAAAAAACTTTGTTATGCATGTCATCCCTATAGAACATTTCATTACAACAGTGAATTGAGGTAGTAGGAGGAAAAACAATAACAGATTGCAGAATAAAGTTAAAAATATCATGCACTGACCGGCAGACAATAAAGCGCAAGGTCAAGTTAGGTTGACTGTCAGATCAAGACTTCATGTTATAATTTCCTTAATCATAAACTCAGTTCCTCAAAGGAAAGAGAAGCATGCCAATTGCCTTCTTTACCACCCCAGTAACCTGTGTAGACTCTTTCAGGGAACAATGGATTTGAATCCCACGATCCTTCTGAATATCAGCATTGTTAAGGCTTCTGCCATTAACTGTGTACCGTCTCTCTATCTTTGGTGTGTCAAAGTGCAATGCCTCACACTTGGCTGGATTAAACTGTATCTGACCTCATCCTGTCCATATCTGCAGCTGATTAACAATTTGTTGGCTTTTGCACATTGGTTGTTTATCTATTTTGTTTTGTGTGTTTTTTCACTGATTCTACTGTGTTTCTTTGTTTTTACTGTTAATGTCCGTAAGAAAATAAATCTTAAGGTTGTTTATGGTGGCATATATGTACATTGATAATAAATTTAATTTGGATTTGAATTTAAACTTTCATTTATATTCTGCTGTAACATTTGGCAATTGAATTTAATTGGAGTAAGGAGAATTATGAGGCTATCAGGCAGGAAATTGGAAGCTTAAATTGGAAACAGATGTTGTCAGGGAGAAGTACAGAAGAAATGTGGCGAATGTTCAGGGGATATTTGTGTGGAGTTCTGCATAGGTACGTTCCAATGAGATGGGGAAGTTATGGTAGGTTACAGGAACCGTGGTGTACAAAGGCTGTAATAAATCTAGTCAAGAAGAAAAGCTCATAAAAGGTTCAGAAAGCTAGGTAATGTTAGAGATCTAGAAGATTTTAAGGCTAACAGGAAGGAGCTTAAGAAGAAAATTAGGAGAGCCAGAAGAGGCCATGAGAAGGCCTTGACGGGCAGGATTAAAGAAAACCTCAAGGCATTCTACAAGTATGAGAAGAGCAAGAGGATAAGACTTGAAAGAATAGGACCTATCAACTGTGACAGTGGGAAAGTGTGTATGGAACCAGAGGAAATAGCAGAGGTATTTAATGAATACTTTGCTTCAGTGTTCACTATGGAAAAAGATCTTGGTGAGAATAGTGATGACTTGCAGCAGGCTGAAAAGCTTGAGCATGTAGATATTAAAAAAGAGGATGTACTGAAGCTTTTGGAAAGCATTAAGTTGGATAAATTGGTGGGACCGGATGAGATGTACCCAAGGCTACTGTAGGAGGTGAGGGAGGAGATTGCTGAGCCTCTGGCGATGATCTTTGCATCATCAATAGGGACAGGAGAGGTTCTGAAGGATTGGAGGGTTGAGAATGTTGTTCCTTTATTCAAGAAAGGGAGTGGAGATAACCCAGGAAATTATAGACCAGTGAGTCTTACCTCAGTGGTTGGTAAGTTCATGGAGAAGATCCCAAGAGGCAGGATTTATGAACATTTGGAGAGGTATAATATGATTAGGAATAGTCAGCATGGCTTTGTCAAGGGTAGGTTGTGCCTTACGAGACCGATTGAATTTTTTGAGGATGTGACTAAACAGATTGATGAAGGAAGAGCAGTAGATGTAGTGTCTATGGACTTTAGCATGGCATTTGATAAGGTACCCCATGCAAGGCTTATTGAGAAAGGAAGGAGGCATGGGATCCAAGGGGGCATTGCTTTGTGGATCCAGAACTGGCTTGCCCACAGAAGACAAAGAATGGTTGTAGACAGGTCATATTTTGCATGGAAGTCAGCCACCAGTGATCGTTTCAGGGATATGTTCTGGGACCCTTACTATTCGTGATTTTTATAAATGACCTGGGTGAGGAAGTGGAGGGATAGGTTAATAAGTTTGCTGATGACACAAAGGTTGGAGGTGTTGTGGATAGTGTGGAGGGCTGTCAGAGGTTACAGCAGGACATTGATAGGATGCAAAACTGGGCTGAGAAGTGGCAGATGGAGTTCAACCCAGATAAGTGTGAAATGGTTCATTTTGGTAGGTCAAATATGTGGTTAAGAAGGTGTATGGTGTATTGGCCTTCATCAATTGTGGAATTAAATGTAGGAGCCGAGAGGTAATGAGGCAATGCTATATAGGACCCTGGTCAGACCCCACTTGGAGTACTGTGCTCAGTTCTGATCGCCTCACTAGAGGAAGGATGTGGAAGTCATAGAAAGGGTGCAGAGGAGATTTACAAGGATGTTGCCTGGGTTGCGGAGCATGCCTTATGAGAATAGGTTGAGTAACTCGGCTTTTTCTCCTTGGAGCAACAGAGAATAAGAGGTGACCAGATAGAGGTGTATAAGATGATGAGAGGCATTGATCGTGTGGATAGTCAGAGGCTTTCTCCCAGGTCTGAAATGGTTACCACAAGAGGACACAGGTGCTGGGGATTAGGTACAGAGGAGATGTCAGGGGTAAGTTTTTACGCAGAGAGTGGTATGTGGAAATGGCTGCCGGCAGCTGTGGTAGAGTTGGATACGATAGGGTCTTTTAAGAGACTTCTGGATGGGTACATGGAGCTTAGTAAAATAGAGGGCTCTGGGTAAGCCTAGTAATTTCTAAGGTAGGGACATGTTCGGCACAACTTTGTGGTCCAAAGGGCCTGTATTGTGCTGTAGGTTTTCTATATTTCTGTTTCAATCTTTTAGACTATCCATAACAATACCAATCTTTTTCTGAATGATCTGCAAACTTACTCACCCACTCATCCACATTTTCATTAAAATCATTTCTAAATATCACAAACAACTGAGCTCCAAGCATTGAGCCCTGTGGAATACCACCGGTCACAGACCTTCAGTTGGTATAACAGCCCTCTACCACTACCTTCTGTCTTCAATGATCAAGTCAACTTTGAATCCAATTGAATCGCCTGGGTCTGTACTCACTGGAATTCAAAAGAATGAGAGGAGATCCCATAGAAACATATAAAACTTTTAAAGGATAGATAAAGTAGAGACAGGAGAGTTGTTTCCACTTATAGGTGGGACTAGAACTAGGGTATGTAGCCTCAAGATTCCGGTGAGTAGATTTAGGATGGGGATGAGGAGGAACTGCTTTTCCCAGAGGGGGGAATTCTCTGCCCAATGAAGCAGTGGAGATTACCTCATTAAATATATTTAAGAGAAGGATGGATAGATTTTTGCAACCCTGCTGGAAAAAGGGGGTAGTGTTGTAGAATTCAACATGGAAAGGAATGGAGAAGCAACAGAAATATGATGAGGAAAGTTAATGGGGAGGGGAGGGGTGGGCAGGGAGGGAGAGGAGTGGAGAGGGGAGGGAAAAGAGTGGACCAGGGACAGAAAGAGAAAAATTCCAGAATGAACACTTACCCAGAAGAGGCAGGCAGCTGCTCATGTTGCCGAGATCCATTCTCTGCACACCTCAACCTTTCTAGTGTCAGCTGTCACTGTCAGCTCTGGGTTTTATACTCTGTATAATCTCATCATCACACTGACTCCACAATGGAGAAGGAAATGAAACTCCCTTCCTGAAAATGTCAAAGGCGAGAATCCTGATGAAAGTCTCAGCCCGAGACATTAACTCCTTATTCCCCTCCATAGATGCTGAGTTCCTCCTGCATTTTGTGCGTGTTTGACTGCATTTTCAGCATCTGCACAATCTCTTGTGTAAAGTTGGACATTGTGGATTTGTGGCCCAACTATCAATCAATTCCAAATACCTGTCCAGGATCTGTGCACCAAGTCAGCAGTCTCTGTCCCAGTAATTGATCAGTGTGTGCAGGGTAGACTCGTTAATTAGCAGCCACAGGAATGTATCTGTCACTCAAGGGTGGAGGTTCACATTAACGGAACAAGTGAGAGCAAGTAAACACAAGAGATTCAGCAAATGCTGGATATCTTGAGCAAAGACACAAAGCATGTTGGAGGAATTTAGAAAATCAGGCAGCATCTTTGCAGGGGATTAAACAGCTGATGTTACAAATCAGAATCAGGTTTAATATCACCGGCATACGTCGTGAAATTTGTTGTCTTTGCCACAGCAGAACAATGCATTACATAGTAATAGAATAAAACATGAATTACAGTAAGTATATATGTATATATAATTGAATAATTAAATTAAACAAGTAGTATAAAAATAAAATAGTAGTGAGGTAATGTTCATGGTTCAATGGCCATTCAGAAATCAGATGACAGAGGGGATGACTGAATTGTTGAGTGTGTACCTCCTTCCTGATGGTAGCAACGAGAACAAGGCATGACCCTGGGACCATGATGATGGATGCCACCTTTTTGAGGCATCTCTCCTGGAAGATGTCATGGATACTACGGAGGCCATTGCTCATGTTGCAGCTGACTGAGTTTACAACTTTCTGCTGCTTATTTTGATCCTGTGCAATAGCTCCCCCACTCCCATACTAGATGGTGTTGAACCCAGTTAAAATGCTCACCATGGTACATCTGTAGAAATTTGCAAATGTCTTTGGTGACAGACCTAATCACCTCAACCTCTTAATGAATATAGCTGCTGTCCTGCCTTCTTTGTAGCTGCATTGGTATGTTGGGTCCAGGACAGATCCTCAGAGTCATTGACACCCAGGAACTTTAAATTATTCACTCTTCCCATTTCTGATCCCTCAATGAGAACCTGTGTGTGTTCCCTCATATTACCCTTTCTCAAATCCACAATCAGCTCTTTGGTCTTACTGACGTCGAGTGCAAAGTAGTTGCTGCGACACCACTCAAGTTGCTGATAAATTTCACTCCTGTATGCCTTGCCATCACCATCTGAAATTCTGTCAACTATAGTTGTATCATCAGGAAATTTATGGATGACATTTGAGGGATGCCTAGCCATACAGTCATGAGTGTAGAGAGTAGAACAACGGGCTAAGCATTCATCTCTGAGGTGTGTCAGTGTTGATTGGAGATGTTATTTCCAATCTGTGATTGTGGATTGTGGTTTGAATTTGAGGATCCAATTGCAGAGGGAGGTATAGACACCTCGGTTCTGGTGATTTTCGATCAGGACAAAGGAAACTTTTGTGCTAAAGAGCATCTTGACATAGGTATTTATATTGTCCAGTTGATCCAAGGCTGCATGAGGAGCCAATGAGATCGCATCCACTGTAGGCCTTTTGTAGCGATAGGCAAATTGCACTGGGTCAAATTGCATAGGCAAATTGCTGAGATGGGAGTTAATTGTAGCAATAACTAACCTCTCAAAGCACTTCATCACTATATGTGTGAGTGCTACTGGATGACAGTCATTAAGGCAGATCACCTGCTCTTCTTGGGCACCGGTATAATTGCTGCCCTTTTGAAGCAGGTAGGAACTCCTACTGTAGCAACGAGAGATTGAAAACCCCTCCCAATCAGTCCAAGACCATTCATCAGGTCTGGAAATGAAGGGGGAAGAAGCCAGAATAAGGAGATGGGGGAGGGGAGGAGTACAAGCTGTCAGGTGATAGGTGAGACCAGGTGAAGGGGAAGGTGAGTGTGTGGGGGAGGGAAGTGAAGTCACAAGTGGCGGGGGGGTGATCATCGGAAGAGGTAAAGAACGGGTAAAGGGAAAACCAGGTAAGAAAGGGAAGGAGGACAGGAACAAGACGGAGAGATGAGCAGATGAGGAGAAGGGGCAAGAGGATAATCAGAATGGAAAAATAGAGAAGGAGGGAGGGGGAGCAAGAGGAAGGAGAAAGGTAATTTCATATAATTCCCCTTTCTCTCTTTTTCCATTCCCCTGGTCACCCACTTACTCCTTTTCTCTTCACCTTCTATTGTGATGGAAAATAACTGGTTCTTTGAGTCTCAACAGTAGAGGCCTGGACACACACAGTTTTAATAATAAGTAATTTATTTACAAGTGGAAGTCAGGTCAACACAAGCAACTACAATACACAGAAAGCAGTGTGGGGACAGGGTACGGTTACACAAACAAAGAACAAGGGAAAAGCACTACGACAGCTATCCCCCTTGACCTTGGATAGCTGCGGCTCCCTTACCAGGGCAAACGATAGACCTTCCCAAACATAAATCAATGCACTTACCTTCAATGAGGTGGTCTGTAAGAGAGGGCTAGCCAGGGACAAGTCTCACCTTTTATAGCATGGGGCTGGGCGAGATAATCCAATTAAGGTGACCAATAATTTAGGTGTGCATTGATTAGTTGGGAGGGACCAAATGTTGATTGGCATGTGGTGTGTCCTCCGACCAGCCAGGTGGCAGTGCATCTGTCACATGGCCGGTATCTCTGGATACACTCCACCCCTCAGAAGACGCACCACATAGCCAACACACATAAGAGGGTGAAACGAAATCGCATATACCAGAAATAACCACTTTTGAGCAGCTAAGTAAATGCAGAGACACTCTTAATCAGCTGGCATGCACAACATAGTATAGAAATGGCTATGAGTACAAGAATGAGTGCGATGGACCAGTGAATGAGTTGCCCACCACCCCCTAGGGACCCAAGCGGCCACCAATTGCCCCATGAGGTGTTGTGCTGGAGGAGCTGGTCCCTTGATTTTTGAATTTTAGCCACCGAGTCCCGAATGTGAGCTGCCAAGTGAGTGATGTTGCTGGACTCATCAGGGATAAAGGTACAGCATTCCTTACCGACCACTGCACACGTTCCACCATCAGCAGCGAGTAGGTAGTCCAGAGCCATTCGATTCTGCAGGGCGACCATCCTGACAGCTGTCAGTTCTGCCGCCGTTTGGGTGAGGGCATCCTCCGTGTGTTGCAGTGCCACTGCCATCTCGTTGGCCAGAGTCTCGAGCACACTGGCCATCTGGATCACCTCCCGGGACAGGCTATAACTGGGAAAGGCTATCATCCAGAACCTCTCTGCCTCTTGTAATGGCCCTCTTGTCCCGGCGGCCGCTGTACACCAGATGCTCCCCAAGGTCATTCAGGGGGTGGATGAAGGGCACCACATATGCTGGAAAGCAGCAGTCGTACCAGCTCGTGGGGAGCCACGGGTAGGCGCGGTGGCCGCAGATCCAGTGGGTCCCGTTTAGAGTCCAGGGAGTTCCCAGCTTAGCGGCATCGTCGGCAGTGGTCACTGGGGCACCCGGGTACCAGTTTCGCTGACAGTTGCTGTGACCAACGGAAAGGTTAGAAGTGTGCGCATTGCGGAGTCTGCACCAGCATTCGTTAGGTCTACTCAGTGGCTGTGGAATAACTCAGGGTGGGGACTCGGGTGGAGGTCAAATTGTAGGGAGGGAAATACCAGTTCCTGAAGCACCCACCCCATCGGGGGTCAAGGGAAGAGATGTTGTGGAGTGGGGAGGAGAGTGGTGGGGGACTGCCAGCAGGGCCCCCCCAAATAGATATACCAAAACCAGCAGGAGCAGACAGTCTGTGTAAACAGTTCATCTCAATGTCATCCAGCGGGATCGGCGTGAGTGGCAGCGCATCATCAGCGTGTGCTGGGGCCCGGAAGCAGATCCAGCAGTCCGAACTGTTGGTGTTGCTGGCAAACTCGTAAGCGACCCTGAGGAAGGTGTTGGCAGCTGTCACGGAGCCGAGCATCGCAGCGACCAGGAGGGATGACTGGAGTCGCACCATTGTCCTGTAGAGGGAGACGGGGGTGGAGGGGTGGGGGTAGGTGTAGGAGTAAACTCAATCCCGTCTGGTTAAATGCCGGGTATGTATACAGGACAAATCAGATTCACCCGGAATGGCAACCCAGCAGGTGTCCCCTGGACCGCGCGTGACAATTTCCCCCTTTCTGGGGAGGCTCTGCGGCTGTCGGATCCATACTCTGCCCGAGTCCTCGGTCTCGGGGGTTCGGTGGTTTCCCAGTCGGGAGATGGGGACTGGGCCAGTGGGGATCTCCCTTGGCTAGTGGGTCGTGTGTTTAACTGGTCGACGGCCTACTGAAGGACACTTAGCCACCCCTGCAGCGTGCGAGAGGGTGTCAGAGTGCGTATTTTTTCCTTGAGCAGGCCGTTCATTCTTTCAATTAAGCCCGATGCCTGGGGGTGGTGGGGTGTATGGAACAGCCACGAGATCCCCGCCTCAGCCGCCCAGGTCTGGGCTTTGGTCCCAGCAAAGTGCGAGCCCCGATCGGATTGTACCTCCCATGGGACCCCATAGAGAGAGGAGAGGTGCTGTAATCCTCTGATGATGCCGTTCTGGTCGGCCCTCACAGGGCACCGCCACCAGGACACCCCGGTATGTGTCCACCATCGTGAGGACATACTGCTTCTTATTCTGTCGCGGGAGCGGTCCGATATAGTCAATTTGTCATACCTGACCCGCTCCCTTGCCGCGACGAATGTGGCCCGGTGACCCTATCGGCCAGTCCCATGGCTTGACTTGCTGGCAGATGGGGCAGTTATCTACAGAGGTTTTACATTGATCGAGTGTCAAGGCGACACCGAATTGTTCAGCCCAGCGCCGCGTGCCACCTTTGCAGTGTGCCCACGCAGCTCGTGCACTGGGGTCTGTGTGCCCACGCAGCTCGTGCACTGGGGTCGGTGTGCCCACGCAGCTCGTGCCCTGGGGTCGGTGTGCCCACGCAGCTCGTGCCCTGGGGTCGGTGTGCCCACGCAGCTAGTGCACTGGGGTCGGTGTGCCCACGCAGCTAGTGCACTGGGGTCGGTGTGCTCACACAGCTAGTGCACTGGGGTCGGTGTGCCCACGCAGCTAGTGCACTGGGGTCGGTGTGCCCACGCAGCTAGTGCACTGGGGTCGGTGTGCCCACGCAGCTATTGCACTGGGGTCGGTGTGCCCACGCAGCTAGTGCACTGGGGTCTGTGTCAGGGGTGGAAGTGGTGGCAGATGATATTTGGGCAGCCTGGTCCACAGCAGCGTTAAACGTTGCCTCTTCATTATCTTTCCGGGTATGGGCATCCACATGGTGGACAGAAATTTTTCTGCGGGTAGCCTGGTCCCAAATGAAACGCCAGTGGTGCTGTCCCCAGAGGGGACATCCGTGTATTTCCCACCCCATGTCTTGCCACCGGGCCGTCCACACCGCAATGCCGTTAGCTACTGCCCAGGAGTCAGTGTAGATGTGGACTGGTCCGGTAGTGTTTTGGAGGGTGAGGGCTACTGCCGCCAGCTCGGCAAGTTGACTGGAACCCCCCTCCCCCTCGATGGTTAAAATTCTACCCGTGGCGGGATGAAGTGCTGCCGCTTTCCAAAATTGTTTACCCCCTTTCCAGCAGCCGGAGCCGTCTGTGAACCAGGCGTGCGGTTTGCTGTCGGGGTCGAGGGAATCGAAGGGTTGACCCCAACATGCTGGGGAGGGTTGTACCTCGGGGATGTCCGGGGCAGGGTCCTGGGACTGGGAGAAAGCCATGACTTGTTCATGGAGGCGGCTGACCCCTTCAGGACCCGGCTCAGCCCGGTCCACAATGTACCACTTCCACTTGATAATGGAGGACCTCTGGGCACAGCCCTCCTTGTGGGTAGAATCGGGGGACTTGACCCATCGCATTATGGGGAGATGGGGGCGAAGGACGACAGGGTTGGTGCCTGTTTGGTGTTCTGTGGCGAGGAGCGCCAGGTAGCAGGCTAGTAGCTGGCGCTCGAAGGGGTTGTAGCGCACTGCCGCTTCAGGTAGGGACTTAGTCCAGAAACCGAGGGGGACTCTACGCCCTGGGGTCTTCTGCCAGAGGCTCCACTCGGCGACCGTCTCGCTCGCTGAGACCTGTAACTCAAAAGGCAGACCCGCCTGGCGGGAAGAAAGTGGCATAGCTTGTTCCACCGCTAGTTTCGCCGTATCAAAGGCAGCCTGTTCCGCTGGCCCCCAAAGAAATGTGGATTTTTCCCTGGAGATCCTATAGAGTGGCCGGAGAAGCCTGGTCAAGTGGGGAATAAATATGCTGCCGCCAATAGCCCAGGAGCCCCACGAATCTCTGTGTGTCAGTTTTATTCGAGGGGACGGCAAAATTTAAAATTTTATTTTTGGCGGCATCAGGTATGCTTCTGTACCCAGAGTTCCATTGTACTCCAAGGAAAATGACACCCTGGCTGGGGCCCTGTATCTTTTCCATATTAATGGCCCAGCCCCGTCCCCTGAGGGATTCGATTAGCATGTGAAGGGCCTTTGACACAATGGTCTCAGAAGGACCTTGGAGAAGGATATCGTCTATATAATGGGCAATCGAAATCTCCGATGTGAATTGGATGTTGTGTAAATCGCGGGAGACAAGGCCATGGCAGATAGTGGGGCTATGAATGTAGCCTTGGGGCAGACGATTAAATGTGTATTGTCTGCTATCCCAAGTAAAGGCAAACTGGTCTTGGCTATCTGAGTGCAGGGGAATCGAGAGAAATGCATTCGCTAAATCGACAACAGCGTACCAGGGTTTATGGGGACGGCCTGCGATGTCTTCAATAAGGGTGACAATGTCAGGTACAGAGGCGGTGAGGGGATGCAGCCTTGTTCAATTGCCTATAATCAACAGTCATCCACCAGGAGCCATTCCTCTTACGGACGGGCCAAATGGGGCTATTGAAAGGCGAGGCAGCGGTTCTAATAATTCCCTCCCGTAACAGGGCTTGAATGGAGTCTGCGATTTCTTGGCACACCCCCCCCCCCCGGCACTCTGTACTGACTGTTACAGATTATCTTGGAGGGGGGGAATAACAATTGGCTCCCACTTAGCCGTCCCGACGACAATAGTGGCTCGCGCGATGCCGAAGGTGAACTTGCCCGTTTGTTTCAAGTGATTGTCCCTTTAAAACATTGATCCCGAGGATACATTCCGGGGAGGAGGCAATAAGGACTTGTACACGTCTGGGGGAATGGTTACCTATGGCTAGGCGAAGGGTGACCTCCCTAGCTGGTAACAGGGAGCCCCCCCATCCCTCTATCTGCATGTCTGTACCCCTCCATGAGGCAGGATTGCCTGGGATAATGGTGTGCTGGGCGCCTGTGTCGACAAGCGCCATCCACCTCTGTGTGTTTCCCTTTCCCCAATGTACTGTGATGGGTATATGTAGCCTCAGGTCCCCCGGGCGGGAAAGGGCGAGAGAGCAAATGCGCTGGGGGCCCTGGCCTTCATCCTATGGGAGGGGGCAAGAGGGCTGCCACGCCGGGGGTGAGGCACTTTGCTGGTGGAGGTAGGACATTTCCTGCCTGACGAGCTGTCTGAGTTCTGCTTCGAGGGCCTTCGAGACATTTTCAGGCAGGGGAGGCGCGGAGGGTGGCTCCGTGTGGGTGGTCTTTTTGTAAGTAGTCTTCCCCCTGCAATGCTCCTTCCACAGGGCATATAGGTTGGGGGTGGGGATGCCATCTACCTGGTTACGATCCACCCCTGTACGCAGCAGGTCCGTGTACAGCTGCCTGCGTGTATATCTGAGAGGGATAGTGTCTAGGGCCCTTGTCTCTGTCTTGCGGACCTGCGTAGGTGCCCCCCTCTGCATATATTCTAATCCCTCCAGGAGGCTGATGGCATCCCGTACGGTCCTACTGCTGGATGGTGCCATGAGGGGCAGGATTACCGACTTCAGATCGGGGCGTGCGGTAGTGACCAAGTATCCCGCTAGGGCACGGGTCACTCGTGTGTTTTCAAGGAAGTTACGGTCGCAGGCACCTTGATAGATGCTGTTGATCAGTGCCCATTCCCTGATAACCCGGGTGCCCTCACTGACCGTGCCCCATTGCGGGCGCCCGTGTAGATCCCACTCCAGAAGTGTGGGATAGCGAGCTCGTACCGCGGTCACTACCCGATCCCACAGGGTTGTGCCGTTGCGGATTTCCGCTTGTGGCGCCCGCAGCGCATTGTTTATGCTCTGCTGGTCAGAGAGGCTTCCCAGGGCGCTTGCCTCCTGATGGGAGAGGCTGAGGTTGGGCCCCCCTTCGTCCCACAGTCGGAGCAGCCAGGCGGCGAGGTGCTCGCCTGGTCGTTGGCGGTACCTATCCGCCAACTGGGTCAGCTCCTAGGGAGAGAAGTCCCAGGTCTCCGTGGTCTCGGAGTGACTAGGGGAAGGTCCATCTGTCTCCCCCTCGTTCCCTTCCTCCCTGCGGTAAACCTGGGACCACGTGGTGACGGGTCGGGCATGTTGGAGCTCGGGTGAGAAGTCCCGGGTCTCCGTGATCTCGGAGTGACTAGGGGAAGGTCCATCTGTCTCCCCCTCGTTCCCTTCCTCCCTGCGGTGAACCTGGGACCGCGTGGTGACGGGTTGGGCATGTTGGAACTCGGGTGAGAAGGGGGAAGGGTGGTTGTGGGACCTTGGTTCCTCGGGCACCCCCTCATCGTCACTATCCAGCCAGATGTCCCCATCCCCCAGCCATGCATCCAGCTTGTCGCCACACTGGACCAGGGCTCGAATCTTTAATGGGTCCGGCTGCCAGCCAGACCGACGGGCTGCCCTGGCCTGCTGAAGTTTTATGAGGCGACAGGCAAGTTCAGTTCCCCTAACTTCAAGGTCATTGGCTAGGGCCTGGGCAGCCTGTGCTGCTTCCTTCAGCGTCCAACAACGTTGACTGAGGTCTTCAATTTCCCTGTCCTTCCGACCACACAAGTGCTGCAGGTGATCAGTAATTCTAACCTGGCGTCTCAGCAGGGATGCAAACAACCAGAAGTTACCCCTTTGACTCCCTTTGGCTTTGGGGAACCCTGATTCCTTCAGGAGGGAGACCACATGATGGCCCAGCTTATCTCCACGGTGATCTAACTACTCAGACCAGTCCACTGGTTTCTGTGGTCTGCCAGCATGCTGGCCAGACTCTCAAATCCCTCCCTTTCATCAGCCCACCCGGGGATCTTATCCTGGGTGCCTGCACTGGCTTTCTTCCCATTATTCCAGAACATTATCCCCTGTGCTTGTGTCCAGCCAAAACCTATGAGACCCTGCCAAAAGTTGTGATGGAAAATAACTGGTTCTTTGAGTCTCAACAGTAGAGGCCTGGACACACACAGTTTTAATAATAAGGAATTTATTTACAAGGGGAAGTCGGGTCAACACAAGCAACTACAATACACAGGAAGCGGTGTGGGGACAGGGTACGGTTACACAAACAAAGAACAAGGGAAAAGCACTACAACAGCTATCCCCCTTGACCTTGGATAGCTGCGGCTCCCTTACCAGGAGAAACAATAGACCTTCCCAAACATAAATCAATGCACTTACCTTCAATGTAGTGGTCTGTAAGAGAAGGCTAGCCAGGGACAAGTCTCACCTTTTATAGCATGGATCTGGGCGAGATAATCCAATTAAGGTGACCAATAATTTAGGTGTGCATTGATTAGTTGGGAGGGACCAAATGTTGATTGGCATGTGGTGTGTCCTCCGACCAGCCAGGTGGCAGTGCATCTGTCACGTGGCCGGTATCTCTGGATACACCTTCCCATCACCTCCCTCAGCTGCTGGAACGATTCAGACTGTGCGAGGAGCTTCCAAATGGAAGTCCTGAATGAGTTTTATTTGTTTCACTGACATTGTCTGATGGAGTTATAGTGACCAGGTCAGCAACACCACCTGCACTACATCTCAAGAGTTCACAACTGATGTACAACATATCAATGGGATAAATAATGCCGTGGCTGATTGCCTCTCGCGGTGAGCCACTGAGCCCATACACGTAGGGGTTGACTACACTGGCATGGCAGCCAACCAAGCTACTGACCCAGAGGCTCAGGCTTACCGAGTGTCAGTCACGGGCCTGCGGTTTGCTGACATTAATTTCGGGGAAGCTGGGGTTTCTCTCCTGTGCAATATCTCAACCAGTCACCCTCACCCCATGGTGCCCAAAAACCGGAGATGGCCTGTTTTTGACTCCATATATGGCCTCTCGTGTACGGGCTGGAGGGCCTCACAGAAACTGTTTGCACTGAAGTTTGTGTGGCACAGCCTTAGAAAGGATGTATGTGATTGGACTGCAGCCTGTAGGGAATACCAGTCGGCAAAAATTAACCATCATGTTCAAGTGCCTTTGAACATGTCTGAGATTCCTGAGCAACATTTGACCATGTCAATGTGGACCTTGTTGGTCCTCTTTCCCGATCCCGTGGTTTTACATCCCTCCTTACCATGGTGGATCGTACCACGAGGCAGACAGGGGTCGGCTCTCCAGCATCGACAACGGCCACCGACGTGGCTCAGGCTTTTGTCAGCTCGGTTTGGTACACCGTCTGATATTTCCTCTGACCTCTGTCCCCAATTCATATCAAACCACTGGGCTGCAATGACCCAGAATCTCGGGGTGAGGGTACATCACACTCTGGCGAATCACATGCAGACCAATGGCCTTTCCGAGCAGTTTCACCACTCCTCAAAGGCTGCTCTGAGGGCTTCCCCAGTGGGTGAGTGTTGGGCTGATCATCTCCCGTGGGTCCTGCTGGGGTTCAGAACAGCCCTCAAAGAGAAGTTGGAGCTGTCCACAGTTGAATTGGTATATGGGCAGCCATTACAAGTGCCAGGTGATTTTATTCCTGACACTGTGACTGCCTGGCCGGCCTCTCAACAGCATTCCACCCTCCTCAGTAAATTCAATTCCTTTGTACCTATTCCTGCCTCTCATCAGGGTGTACAGCACACCTGGTTTCCTGTTGACCCACATTCCATCTCATTTGTTTTTGTCCTCCATGACGCTCACCAACATCTGCTGAGGCCCCCTTATGATGGCCCATTCCACATATTGGAACAGAGAGAAAATACTTTCATCATGGATAAGAGGGGTAAACTTGAACGTATTTCAGTAGATTGTCATAAACCGGCCCACCAAGATTTTGAGGATTCTGCTACCGTGCCCCTGCCAAATACGTGGAATTTTGTTACCGAGCTTTGTGTTCAGTGTTTTGGGGTACGATATATGAATTATTACTGTTTTTCATAAACATAAAACACTTCACATCATTTTATTTGTGAAAATATACGTGGCCACTTTATTAGGTACAGGAGGCACAGAATAACGTGGCCATTCGGTGTATTATTGCTGGAACTTCACTGCAGCCTGTATATAACAACAGGATAAGCTAAACTAGAGGCAGATACATGAGGGAAATTGAAGCAACTCTTAGACAGGTATGTGAATGATGGAAAAATGGTGTGCTATGTTGCAGGAAATGGTTATTTTGATCTTAGAGTAGGTTAAAGGGTCAGCACAACATTGTGGGCCAAAGGGCCTGTACTATGTTGTATTGTTCTATGTTCTAATCTATTTGAAGGTGCCGAAGTATTTCCAGCATCTAGGAATTTTACTGAGCCTCATGGCTAAGGTCTTGATCACAATCTAATGGACAGCCTGATTCACTGATGTATGGTCCTGTGCAACCGGTGTTGTTTTTGGTGTCGGTGGAAGGGTTTCAGGGACCTAGACAGAGCAGCCTGTGTTTTAATGAGGATTATTTCAGGGAAGTGGATTGTTACAGAACAAAGTCTGATCGCCAAGTTTCACAAAGTTCCCTGCGGCCTTCCTGTCTACCCCACCGTCATGTCCTTCAACAGCACGAGGGGGTGAACCAATTATGAAGGGGTATAAGAGCATTCTAACTGGCTGCATCACTGTCTGGTTTGGGGGGGGGGGGCACTACACAGCAGTGGGAAAAAGCTGCAGAAGGTTCAAACTCAGCCAGCTCTATCATGAGCACTATCCTCCCCAGTATCGAGGATATCTTCAAAAGATGATGCCTCAAGAAGGGGGCATTTATCATTGGGGAACCCCATCACTCCGGACATGCTCTCTTCTCATTGCTGCCATTGGGGAGGAGGTACAGGAGCAGGAAGATGCACACTAAATATTTTAGGAATAGCTTTGTCCTCTCTGCATTGAATTTCTGAACAGACAATCAACCAGCCCATGAACACCACCTCAGTATATTTGTTCAGATTGATTATTGTAATTTACAGTTTTTAATGTATTGCACTGTAATGCTGCTGCAAAACAACAAATTGCATGACATAGGCCAGCGATATTAAACCTAATTCTGATTCTGAATAAAGGACAGCTTGAAGAATTGTGCAGGGACACACACGCACACACACACACAAACACGCACGCACCCACACACATGCACACACACACACACACACACTCACACACACACAGTAAAGATTAAATAGATAAGAAACACGAGAAAATCTGCAGTTGCTGGAAATCCAAAGCAACACACACAAAATGCAGGAGGAACTCAGCATGCCAGGAAGCATCTCTGGAAACGAGTAAACAGTTGACATTTTGGGCCGAGATCTTCCCCTCCCCCAACTTCTCATTCTGAATTCTTGCCTTTGTTTCTAGTCCTGATGATTCTGGCTGGTCTGCTGAGTTCCTCCAGCATTTTGTGTGTGTTGCTTTTAACAGATTAGAGCTGTGTTCTTTAGGGTTTAGAGAAATTGGAGCAATTGGAGCAATTCTTATTGCTAGGGAGCCTGCATTATGATGGGTAAGTTCAGAGGAGATATATGGGAAAGGTTTTTTTACACAGAGAGTTGTGGGTGATGCCGGAGGTGGTGCTGGAGGCGTATACTGTACGATAGAGGTGTTTCTGAAGCTCTCAAATAGGCAAATGAATGTGCCGAGGATGGAGGGATAGGCAGGGGTGGCACAGTAGTGTAGTGGTTAGCACAACACTTTTCAGTACAGGTGACCCAGGTTCAATTCCCGCTGCTGCCTGTAAGGATTTTGTACATTCCTCCCGTGAACATGTTCATTTCCTCCTGGTGCTCCAGTTTCCTCCCACAGTCCAAAGTCGTACCAGTTGGTAGTTTAATTGGTTATTGGAAATTTTTGTGTGATTAGGCTCAGATTAAATCAGGGAATTGCAGCCTTGAAGAGCCGAATTGGCCTATTCCACACCGTATCTCAAAATAAATAAAGGAGGTGGAGTTAAGAGAAGTTAATAGGACTGGGAAGATCAGGAGGATGGGGGTTGTAGGGAGAGTTAGGGGCTTAGCAGAGGGCAGGAATGGGTATGTACCTCAGCAAAGTAGCAGCAACTTTGGTAGAAATGGGCCAGCAGCAATGTCCTCAACAAGCCACCTTCATCTTTAGTATGGCGTGCACAATGGAAGGAGCCAGTGGACAATAATGACTGTTCCTAGAATTCCTTGTAGGTGAACCATAACTCACAGAACAGAGGGAGTATCCTTAGGACCAGAAACCATTGACTTGGCCAAAAACAGGGTCTATGGGCCAACAGAGAGAGACTCCTTCTCTGATTTCCTGAGATTCCTGTTCTACTGGGCCTCCTACAACAGATATTGGTGGGATGAGGGAAGAGGGGGAGAGGGGATTTGTGGTGGGATCTGGGAATCATTCCAGGGTCATCCCATTGGAGAGATTGATCCCTCCAGCCCCAGTACCCAGGAGCTGTGCTGGTTGTGGAGGATACTTGGGCTGAAAGGTGGCCTTGCTTGGAGACAGTGATCTCCCAGGAGACAGCTGTTCCAATGGGCTGTGCCAAAAACACATCTCATGGGTCTTCAGGTCAGACAAGAACAGACCCCCGAAGTAACGGGGTTTTGGACTGCGGGGGCTATCCAAAGAGAGAAATGTCGTTCTTTCTTGTGAGTCTGGAAGAGATTTTCGCGGTCTTTTGCCGAGGAGAGAAGACGCGAATGGAGAGAGTTGGTAGACTGTCGGACGGAGTGGACTTGGAGCGAGGGTACAGAGGTTAGCGACAATCAGAGGAGGTCGACGGTGGATGACCGGCTTATCAGTGAGCTCCAATGTTTGCGCAACAGACTGTTTCATGAGAATGGGCCCGTTTTCTTTTTTTTTGGTTTTCTTTACTAATCATATAGCCAAATTAAGAATTATAAAGCTCAATCGTTTAATCGTTTATTGTGTACTGATTGTTATTTCGGGGTACTGATTTGTAACAGGGGGCACATTGCACAGCATCCACCCAAACGATATTTCTTAAGTTTGGCCAGGCCGGGGGCTATCACCACCTATATTAAACCTCTAGTCGAAGCGAGAGTTACATTCCTCACCTGTGTTGGCCCACAATGGTCTGTTGGAAAGCTGGTGCCTACTCGTGTGTGGTGGGCAGAGGATGGGGCAAGGCCAAGGTACCTTGCCGAGACCCTGCAGGCACCATTCCCAGCAAGGGGAGCAAAATGACTTGTTATTCAATCATCAGATCTCATGCAACAGCAGAGGGCAGCAAAAGGCAAGTGGAGGTACTGGTAGGAACCCAATGTGTTGTAACAAGATGCTAGAAGATGACACAGATATGCATCACACTCATTGATATCTCTTACTCATGCCTCACTTTCTCGTGGACATCAATGTGGTTGTAGGAATTCAGATGGGCCAATCTACACCTGAAATTTGGTGGGACACGAGGAGGAATACTTGCTTCAAACCTGTCCAGACCATCTCCCTCAGCTTTCTCCAGTCCATCAACAATTGCATAGAGGGGCATAGTTTTAAGGTGCTTGGAAATAGGGATAGAGGAGATGTCAGGGGTAAGTTTTTCGCAGAGAGTGCTGAGTGCCTGGAATGTACTGCCAGCAGCAGTGGTGGAAGCGGATACAATAGGGTCTTTTAAGAGTCTCTTAGATAGATAGAGGGCTATGTGCTAGGAAAATTCTAGGCAGTCTATAGAGTAGGTTACAGGGTCGGCACAACATTGTGGGCCAAAGGGCCTGTAATGTGCTATAAATTTCTATGTTCTATGTTCAATGTAACATGAGATGAAGAGTCTTTGAAAGTAAGATCAATGTTTGTGGGAACATGCTAATGCTGAGGCAAGGGAAGCTGAGTGGAATTATCTCCCCGGTTCAAGAGCCTGATGGTTTCGGGTTGCAGCCATTCCTGACCTGAATCTTGTACTTTCTTCCTAAGGACAGCAGCAAGAAGAGAGCATATGCTGGTTGGAGGTGTCCTGATGATGCATGCTGCTTTTCCCATGATGGACTGGGCTGTATCCATGACTTTTTGTTGGATTTGTCTTTCAAGGGCATTGGTGTTTCAAAAACAGGCTGCAATACACTTCACTACCCATTTATGGAAGTTTGTCAACGTTTCTATGAAATGGAGCGTGGGAATTGACTCAAGGAATCAAATGTTGAATGTCTGCTGGAAGCTGAGATGGTTGGTACCCTGTTCTCCATCCCATGGAGCTGTCAATAACAATGTGGAAGGTCTGCTGGAAGCTGAGATAGTTGGTACCCTGTTCTCCATCCCGTGGAGCTGTCAATAACAATGTGGAAGGTCTGCTGGAAGCCGAGATGGTTGGTACCCTGTTCTCCATCCCGTGGAGCTGTCAATAACAATGTGGAAGGTCTGCTGGAAGCCGAGATGGTTGGTACCCTGTTCTCCATCCCGTGGAGCTGTCAATAACAATGTGGAAGGTCTGCTGGAAGCCGAGATGGTTGGTACCCTGTTCTCCATCCCGTGGAGCTGTCAATAACAATGTGGAAGGTCTGCTGGAAGCCGAGATGGTTGGTACCCTGTTCTCCATCCCGTGGAGCTGTCAATAACAATGTGGAAGGTCTGCTGGAAGCCGAGATGGTTGGTACCCTGTTCTCCATCCCGTGGAGCTGTCAATAACAATGTGGAAGGTCTGCTGGAAGCCGAGATGGTTGGTACCCTGTTCTCCATCCCGTGGAGCTGTCAATAACAATGTGGAAGGTCTGCTGGAAGCCGAGATGGTTGGTACCCTGTTCTCCATCCCGTGGAGCTGTCAATAACAATGTGGAAGGTCTGCTGGAAGCCGAGATGGTTGGTACCCTGTTCTCCATCCCGTGGAGCTGTCAATAACAATGTGGAAGGTCTGCTGGAAGCCGAGATGGTTGGTACCCTGTTCTCCATCCCGTGGAGCTGTCAATAACAATGTGGAAGGTCTGCTGGAAGCCGAGATGGTTGGTACCCTGTTCTCCATCCCGTGGAGCTGTCAATAACAATGTGGAAGGTCTGCTGGAAGCCGAGATGGTTGGTACCCTGTTCTCCATCCGGTGGAGCTGTCAATAACAATGTGGAAGGTCTGCTGGAAGCTGAGATGGTTGGTACCCTGTTCTCCATCCCGTGGAGCTGTCAATAACAATGTGGAAGGTCTGCTGGAAGCTGAGATGGTTGGTACCCTGTTCTCCATCCAGTGGAGCTGTCAATAACAATGTGGAAGGTCTGCTGGAAGCTGAGATGGTTGGTACCCTGTTCTTCATCCCGTGGAGCTGTCAATAACAATGTGGAAGGTCTGCTGGAAGCTGAGATGGTTGGTACCCTGTTCTCCATCCCGTGGAGCTGTCAATAACAATGTGGAAGGTCTGCTGGAAGCTGAGATGGTTGGTACCCTGTTCTCCATCCCGTGGAGCTGTCAATAACAATGTGGAAGGTCTGCTGGAAGCTGAGATGGTTGGTACCCTGTTCTCCATCCCGTGGAGCTGTCAATAACAATGTGGAAGGTCTGCTGGAAGCTGAGATGGTTGGTACCTTGTTCTCCATCCCGTGGAGCTGTCAATAACAATGTGGAAGGTCTGCTGGAAGCTGAGATGGTTGGTACCCTGTTCTCCATCCCGTGGAGCTGTCAATAACAATGTGGAAGGTCTGCTGGAAGCTGAGATGGTTGGTACCCTGTTCTCCATCCCGTGGAGCTGTCAATAACAATGTGGAAGGTCTGCTGGAAGCTGAGATGGTTGGTACCCTGTTCTCCATCCCGTGGAGCTGTCAATAACAATGTGGAAGGTCTGCTGGAAGCTGAGATGGTTGGTACCCTGTTCTCCATCCCGTGGAGCTGTCAATAACAATGTGGAAGGTCTGCTGGAAGCCGAGATGGTTGGTACCCTGTTCTCCATCCCATGGAGCTGTCAATAACAATGTGGAAGGTCTGCTGCCGCTGCTTTTCACAGGGAGGGAGCGGGAAAGGGAAAAGCGACTGTCATCACTCCATTGAGCTTTAATGTGACTGCACCAAAACCAGGTTTGGTCACATTTGAGTCCTAGTTAATTGCCTCTTCCCTCCCTGAATGTGCACTGGAAATACACAGCTGGTCAGGCAGCATCTGTGAGTGAGAATCAGAACACTGGGTGCTTCCAGCATCATTCCTTCTTTCAGATTTCCAGCATGCTCTACACTGTATCCTACATTTTTATTTCTATTTCTTTCTAACCATGCTCATTCATTTATTAACTGGATGCATTGTGTCTCCTTTACAAATCTGGTGTCCACCATTTCAGGAACCCCTGTTTCTCTATTTCCATTCCTTGAACCAGCTTCTGTCTCCATACCTGCTGTCTGATCTTCTGAGCATCTCAGCTCTCAATTTGTAGTCCAAATTTCACCATCTCCAGTACTTAAGATCATAAGACCATGAAATATACAAGCAGAATTAGGCTATTTAGCTCACAGTATCTGCTCTGCCATTCCATCATAGTTCATTTATTATCCCTCTCAACCCCATCCTCCTGCCTTCTACCCCTAACCATTAACATGCCTACTAATTAAGAACCTATCAACCTTCACTTTGAAAACAGACAATATTTTGGCCTCCACGGTGATCATTTTAGCTGCCTATCATTACAGCTAATCTCATGATCACATGGTCTATCTCTAAATCTTACATTTCCCTTTCTGGATCACAGCTGTGTTCCCATAGATTTCCCAGCCCCTCACTAAAACTCCTCCGAGATGTTGGACCATGAGGAGTTTGGGATCAGGATTGAAATAGTAACCACCAGGCCAGCAACAGATGCCAGCTCTGGTCAGACCTGTTCCTAATCATCATGTTACACCATCATCTGTTCACGAAGGAACATGATCGGTCACTAAATTTATTTAACAAACAACATTATTCAGAGCTGATCATCAGTTGTGTCAAAACAACAACACAGGCAGACACAGAATGCTGGAGGAGCTCAGCAGGTTATGAACGTGAAAGCCAACACAGTGATTCTCCTGTGGGACGTGCACAGAGCAGTGCCTGTGATATTCCTCTTTATCCCAGGAATCTGCAGGACAAACCTGTAAGATTGTCAACAATAACCTGTACTCAGGCTTGCTTCTCCATGGTTATATTAAGTCCTTAGCTTCACAAACCTTTCCTGCAGTGAGGCAGGTGGTCGCAGGCAATGTCTGAAAACCTGTGCAGTTCCACTGGCAGGAACCCACTATTTTGTTCAAAGTTGTGTGTTTGTTACAGGCCAAGGATTCACACTCATCAATATCTGTGTAAACTGACAAACTCCTTCACAATGAGAAACACAGTTTGATACCTGTTACATGGGGACTGTGGGTCTGAATGGAGCAAAACATAGGTATGTGGCTTAAACATAGACCACGCACTTGTTGCAACAATTTATTGGTTTTCTTGCAAAAGGCCTAAAAAGCTGATGCAGAAAGGCAGATGGCTGGGGTTAAGGAACAGGGAACCCCAGATTGAATCAAATCAGGAAACCACTGGGTTCCCACCTGCTTGAGGCTGAGATGGTTGTGAGCTCATTGGATCCAGAAGTTGTCTGTCATCATCTGTAGATCCCATTGGAGGTCATCAGTAGCCCCACCAACAGATTACAGAAACATTGATCAACTCAAACCTTTTGTGAGATCATCGATGGCCTATGCTCCACTAGGAGCTGAAGGCCCAAGAGGAAGAGCCATCTTGAACAAAATGTGATACATTCACTCAATTCGCTCCATTGTTGAAATGTTCGCATGACCAATGGACTCAATTACAAGAACTCTTCATCTCACGTTCTCAATATTTATTGCTTATTTATTTATTATTACTTTTTATTTGGACAGTTTGTTGCCTTTTGCAACCAAGTTGGTGCAGTGTTTAATTGATTCTTTTATGGTTGATATTCTATAGATTTATTATGTATGCTCATAAAAAAAGAATCTGTGTTGTATATGATGACATATATGTACTTTGAGAATAAATTTACATCGACTTTGATTATGATGTTGGGCCATTAGGATACTGGACTTGAACAGTCATGACCACGGTAGCTAAAACTGCCAACCTGTGCTCTGAAAGGTTGTGTTGCATGGTGGTTTCCTGTTTCCAAAGGATCTGCCTGGTCCATAAATTCTTGTTCCTGAACCTAAAAATATTTGGAAACAATGTTTACAAAGAAATGAAAACCACACTGTTTACCAACACCACAATTTCTCTGTGGTATTTATAGACTGTAGTCCCTATAAAAGTTATTTATTCATTCCAAGGTCTTCAGAACAATCCTGGAGGACTTTTGACACCAACACTGCTTTGGGATTTGTTCTCCAGTTTCAGAGTGATACAAAATCATTACCTACACAAACCTTCTCTGCGGTGAGTCTGGTGATGGTTACCACCCTGCTCTGTTCCTTGGGACTCTTGATAACAGTGTGGAAGGTCAGCAGCAGTCTTGCCTTCTGTACTGGAGCTGCTTTTCACTGGACAGGAGCAGGGATAGAAAGAGGACTCTGAGTGCTCCATTCATCTTTATGATGACTGTGGCAAGATCAGGTTTAGTCACATTTAAATTTCAGTTTATTGCCCACTCCCTCCCTGAATCTGCATTGGAAGCACAACATTGGAAATACTCAGCAGGTCAGGCAGCATCCATGGGTGAGAAACAATGCTGGGAGATTCCAGCATCACCCCTGCTTTCAGATTTCTAGCATGCTCAACTCTGCATCTTACATTTTTATTTTACTTTCTCTCTAACTGCAGGCTTTCATCCATTACCTGGGTGCATTGTGTTTCCTTTACAAATTTGGTGTCTGCACCCTATCAGGGACACTTCCCTGCCTCATTTTCTCACTTTTCCAGTTTCTCTCTCCACAGATGCTGTCTGATCCTCTGATCTTCACCACTCTCACACTTGGGAGCTCCAACTTCAGAATTTGCTGTACTTAAGCCATAAGGTCTTAAGACATAGGCCCATTGAGTCTGTTCCACCATTCCATCATGGCTGATTTATTATCCCTTTCAATGCCATCTCTCTGTAACCTTTTCTTAATCTATCATCTATCAACTTAAGTTCATCCAATGACTTGGCCTCCACGACCATCTGAGGCAATGAATTCCTCTGATTCACCACCCTCTGCTAAAGAAATTCAAGCGAGCAGGGGCCTAGAACTGTCAGACGTTCCTCATACATTAATTGTGTCATTCCCTGGATCATTCTTGTGAACTTCCTCCGGACCCTCTCTATTGCCAGCACATCTTTTCTTAGATAAGGGGCCAAAATATGGTCTGACCAATGCTTAAAAAGCTTTAACATTACATTCTTGCTTTTACATTTCTGTCTTCTCTTTTATTCAGCATTAATAATCAGATCAATTCAAAGATATATAGCCCCCCACTATTTTTGGACCTTACCCCATCCATGACATTTACTCTCAGAGGCTCACCCTTGAGACTATTCTTTAATTTTAGGAATTGCCCCAACACTGTGAATCTCTGCTAGTCTGCTGGGGAAGTCAACAGCCCAACGGCTGTGAATCCATGTGTCTGCTCGAGGCTGGAGGCCAACGGCGGCCTGTCCTGGAGTTAGAGAGCTGTGTCTAGGTGTTGGGAGAGGGAGCAATGGGGTTTGTTTTGATGCTGTTGCTTAGTCATTTGGTATGTTTGTTTTGTGTTTTTGTCCCCAAGCACGGTGGACATGCTATGTTGGCACCAGAATGTGGGGTGGCATTTGCAAGCTGTTCTCACAACATCCTTAGGTTGTGTTGATTGTTATCACAAATGAGCCATTTCACTGTATGTTTTGGTGTTAAATAAATCTGAACCGGAACGCCCTTTGACCATTTGATTCTTCAGCTATCTGCAACAATTCTGCAGTTTAGCAACACTATGGCCACTTTGTCCAAAAATAGAAATTTTTTATATGAATTGTGTTCTTCCTTGGAAAAATTATATTTAATTTATATAGTGGACTATGGTTATTTGGGACTCTTTGCGACTAGTACATCTTGATCCGATTAATCGGCTGCCCCAATTAGCCAAAGTTTCACAGGTATAAACAGAGACAAATTGAGTAACAATTTACGTATTTAAATGAAATACAGAACAAATTAGAACAATACCAATAGTAATAAAGTACTATAAAACTGTATTAGTTCCTAATAGTTATCAATGGAGGAACTCACCCAGTGTACACAACGAACAAAATCAGTGCCGACCACGAGCACAGACAATAGACTGACTTCAGACAATGCTATTGATGATTGCATCCTCCAAAGCTTCTTTTTCATTGTAACATTCTACATGATTGTTGATACTTTCAAATTCTTTGTGGTACCTAACTTGTTGAAGTAGTAAAATTGTTTAGTTTCATTCCTGACTATTTCTGGCATCTCCAAGCTGCAATGCTCGAAACTGCAGCGAGCAAGCCTACTCAGAATTACCTTAAAAATCACTGCTTTTTGAAGACAAACAAACACAACTGATACTACATTGGAAACCGGTTAATTAAACTATCAGTTAATTCGGGGAGCTGTTTATTTGGGACAACTCCTAAAGAACAAAAACTAAATTGAGAAAGTAGGCTGGTTTCCCATCATCTATTTGGGACAACTACGCTGCTTAATTGGGGCAGAAGCCTTTCCAAACAGTTTCTAACTAGTGTGAGTCAGGTACACCATGTTCAGAACAATCAGCCTTTAAACAGTGACAGCTGTGTGTTTGTGTTCAAAAAGCAACAACATTGTCACTGATAACTGGCAAGAAATTAGCAGCAAGACAATTTGGAACTGTTTTGCTCACCAGAGTTTCAACCATTCCGACTTGAAGATACCAGACACGGCCACAAGTGAAAATGAAACTATTTCACTACTTCAACAAGAAGGAATTATAAATATTTTGAAAATCATCTTGAATGTTGTTAATGAAAAGATGATTTGGAGGATGCAATTATCTAAAGTAATGAATAAAGGCAATCAATTATCTGCACTGTCTGTACTGATTTTGTTCATTTACAGCCAATCATAAGTACACAGCAGATTAATTCCTCTGTTCACAAGATCACAAGACAAAGGAGCAGAAGCAGGCCATTCTGCCCATCGAGTCTGTTCCGTCACTCCACCATGAGCTAAACTATTCTCCCGTCTAGTTCCAATTTCCGGCTTTTTTCCCATATCCCTTGATACCCTGACTAATTAGATACCTGTCAATCTCCTCCTTAAAAACCCTCAATGATTGGACCTCCACAGCTGTATGTGGCAATTCCATAAATCCACGACCCTCTGGCCAAAAGAATTTCTCATCTCTGTTTTAAATGGGTACCCTCTAATACTAAGACTGTGACCTCTTGTCCTGGACTCACCCACCAAGGGAAACAGCCTTTCCACATCTACTCTGTCCAACCCTTTCAACATTTGAAATGTTTCTATGAGATCCCCTCTCATTCTTCTATACTCTAATGAATACAGTCCAAGAGTCGACAAACGCTCCTCATATGTTAGTCCCTGCATTCCAGGAATCATCCTCGTAAATCTTCTCTGAACTCTCTCCAACATCAGCACATCCTTTCTAAGATAGGGGGCCCAAAACTGCACACAGTATTCCAAATGGGGTCTTACCAGTGCCCCATAGAGCCTCACCAACACCTCCTTACTCTTATACATTATTCCTCTTGAAATGAAAGCCAACATAGCATTCACTTTTCTTACTGCCGATCCAACCTGGTGGCTAACCTTTAGGGTATCCTGCACTAGAACCCCCAAGTCCCTTTGCACTTCCAATTTTTGAATTTTCTCCCCATCTAAATAATAATCTGCCCGATTGCTCCTTCTTCCAAAATGTACAATGGTACATTTCTCAACATTGCATCTCATCTGCCATTTCTTTGCCCACTCTCCTAAACTGATCAAGTCTCTCCGCAATCTTTCCATTTCTTCAACACTTCCTGCTCCTCCACCTATCTTGGTGTCATCCACAAACTTAGCCACAAAACCATTTAATCCATAATCTAAGTCATCGATATACAGTGTAAAAAGAAGAGGCCCCAACACCGACCCCTGCGGAACACCACTAGTAACCGGTTGATAACTTTGATAACTGTTGATAACTATTAAGAATTAATATGCAGTTTGATAGTACTGTAATAAAATTGTTAGTTCTAATTAGTCTGTATATCATTTAACTACATAAATTGTTACTCAATTAAATGATAGTTTTGTAGCGGTGTGCTACACGCAGCGCTGAAATAAAGACACGTAGTTGATGAGCTGCAGTTGCAAGAGAGATTTATTTGAACTACGCGGCCTTGCTTTAAAGCCTTCCTGATCCCGCCCTCCCCGGGCGGGAATGCTATAGGGGGCACGTATTCACAGTCCCGTCCCGCACGCCGGCTTTTCCCCTTGCTGGTGAAGCAGACTTGGCGCCCTTTTTGGGACCGACCTCAATGCCGGCGCGCGCCGATTTGTGAGCTGGTTTGAGTGCACTGGGAAGTGGGTCGCCACATAACCCCCCCCCCCCCCCGAACCAACGATACACCCCCCAATGTCCACAGTCTGGGCCGGACTCTGTTTGGGAGGTCTGCCTCTGCACAGCGGTGCTGGAATCTCGACCGGCTGCGCCACGTCCACATGGGCCAGTTTGAGTCGGTCCACCGTGAAAACCTCCTCTTTCCCCCCAATGTCCAGCACGAATGTGGACCCGTTGTTCCTGATCACCGTAAACGGCCCCTTGTAGGGCCGCAGTAGCAGTGCCCAATGTCCACCTGGTCGTATAAAAACGAACTTACAGTTTAGCAGGTCTTTGGGTACGCAGGTCGGGTTCTGCCCATGCTGCGAAGTGGGTATGGGGGCCAGGTGACCGAGCCTCTTGCGTAGTCTGCCCAGGACTGCTGTGGGTTCTTCCTCTTGCCCCCTTGGGGCTGGTGTGAACTCCCCTGGGACGACCAGGGGTGCACCGTACACCAACTCGGCCGACGAGGTGTGCAGATCGTCTTTGGGTGCCGTGCGGATGCCGAGTAGGACCCAGGGAAGCTCGCCCACCCAGTTAGCTCCTCGCAGGCGGGCCATGAGAGCCGACTTTAGGTGACGGTGGAAACGCTCCACCAGGCCATTCGACTGTGGGTGGTAGGCAGTGGTGTGGTGCAGCTGTGTGCCCAAAAGGCTGGCCATAGCTGACCACAGGCTTGAGGTGAACTGGGCGCCTCTGTCAGAGGTAATGTGGGCCGGTACACCAAAGCGAGATACCCAGGTGGCGATCAGTGCCCGGGCGCAAGATTCGGAGGGGCTGTCGGTGAGCGGGACCGCCTCTGGCCATCTTGTGAACTGGTCCATGATAGTGAGACACTGGCAGGGGGCCCACAATATCCACATGAATGTGGTCGAAATGCCAGTGGGTGGAGTGGAACTGCTGCGGCAGAGCTTTGGTGTGCCGCTGCACCTTGGCAGTTTGGCAGTGCATGCACATTCTGGCCCATTCACTGACCTGCTTGCGGAGTCCGTACTAAACAAACCTGTTGGCTACCAGCCGGACAGTTGTCCTGATGGAGGGGTGCGCTAAGTTACGAATGGAGTCGAAAACGCACCGCCGCCAAGCTGCCAGGACGACGGGGCGGGATTGGCCGGTGGTGACGTCACAGAGTAGGGTCCTCTCACCTAGGCCTACGGGGAGGTCCTGGAGCTGCAAACCGGAGACTGCGGTTCTGTAACTTGGGATGTCCTCGTCTGCCTGCTGCGCCTCCGTCAATGCTTCATAGTCTACCCCCTCGGACAGGGCTTGAATGTTAGGGCGAGAGAGCGTCCGCCATGACGTTGTCCTTTCCCGAGACGTGCCGGACATCCGTCGTGTATTCAGAGATGTAGGACAGATGTCGCTGCTGGCGGGACGACCAGGGATCGGACACCTTCATGAACGTAAAGGTAAGCGGCTTGTGGTCCGTGAACGCGGTGAAGGGCCTACCTTCCAAGAAGTACCTGAAATGCCGGATTGCCAGGTATAGCGCCAACAGTTCCCGGTCGAAAGCACTGTATTTGAGCTCGGGTGGTCACAGGTGTTTGCTGAAAAACGCCAGGGGCTGCCAGCGACCCTCGATGAGTTGTTCCAGCACCCCACCGACTGCCGTGTCAGATGCGTCCACTGTGAGGGCGGTAGGGACGTCCATTCTGGGGTGCACTAGCATCGCGGCGTTTGCCAAGGCTTCTTTCGTTTTAATGAAAGCAGCGGCGGACTCCTCATCCCAGGTAATGTCCTTGCCCTTACCTGACATCAGGGCGAACAGGGGGCGCATGATTTGGGCAGCTGAAGGGAGGAAGTGGTGGTAGAAATTGACCATACCCACGAATTCCTGAAGGCCTTTGATTGTGTTGGGTCGGGGGAAATGGCGGACTGCGTCTACCTTAGCAGGCAGAGGAGTCGCCCCGTCTTTAGTAATCCTGTGGCCCAGGAAGTCGATGGTGTCGAGCCCAAACTGGCATTTGGCCAGGTTGATTGTCAGGCCGTATTCACTCAGTCAGGCGTAGAATTGACAGAGGTGGGACAGATGCTCCTGACGACTGCTGCTGGCTATGAGGATGTCGTCCAAATAGATGAAAACGAAGTTCAGGTCGCGTCCCACCACGTCCATTAACCGCTGAAATGTCTGTGCGGCATTCTTTAGGCCGAACGGCATGCGGAGGAACTCGAAAAGGCCGAACGGGGTGATAAGAGCCGTTTTGGGGACGTCATCCGGATGCATCGGGATTTGATGGTATCCCCGGACGAGGTCTACCTTGGAGAAGATCCGTGCGCCGTGCAGGTTTGCTGCAAAGTCCTGAATGTGCGGCACAGGGTAGCAGTCCGGTGTTGTAGCCTCGTTCAGCCTGCGGTAGTCGCCGCATGGTCTCCAGCCCCCTGTTGCTTTGGGCACCATGTGCAGGGGGGAGGCCCATGGGCTGTCGGATCGCCGGATGATCCCCAATTCCTCCATCCTCTTGAACTCCTCCTCCGCCAGTCGGAGCTTGTCCAGAGGAAACCTTCGAGCACGGGCGTGAGGGGTGGTCCCTGTGTCGGGATGTGGTGCTGTACGCCGTGTCTGGGCATGGCTGCCGTGAACTGCGGTGCCAGAACCGATGGGAAATCCGCCAGAACTCTGGTGAAGTCGTTGTCGGACAGTGTGATGGAGCCGAGGTGTGGGGCTGGCAACTGGGCTTCACCCAGGGAGAACGTTTGAAAGGTCTCGGCGTGGACCAGTCTCTTTCTTGGCAGGTCGACCAGTAGGCTGTGAGCCCGCAAAAAATCCGCGCCCAGGAGCGGTTGGGCTACGGCGGCAAGTGTGAAGACCCACATGAACTGGCTGGAGCCGAACTGTAGCCGCACCGTACAGGTGCCGTAGGTCCTTACTGTGCTGCTGTTCGTGGCCCTCAGGGTGGGACCCGGTGCCCTGTTGCAGGTGTCGTAACTCGTTGGAGGTAAGACGCTGATCTCGGCTCCGGTGTCGACCAAAAAGCGGCATCCTGACCACTTGTCCCACACATACGGCGGCTGGCCTTGGCGTTTCCCGGGAACTTGCAGGGCGGGCCACAGCGGCGGGCTTCTGCGCCCCACCGCTGGTGGTAGAAGCACCATTGTTCGTTGGTTTCCTCGCCCCTCCCTCTGGGGTTAGTGGTCTCTGCAGCCGGGCCGGGCCTGGTCTGGTCTGCTGCTGGAAGTGTGGCCTGGTGATCTGTGCGTCGGACGCCCCACTCTCCTTCTTGGCTTTCCACAGCAAGTCCACCCGGGCTGCCACCTTCCGGGGGTCGCTGAAATCCACGTCGGACATATGCCTGCTGCTGTTCTCGGGCAGCTGCTCCAGGAATGCCTGCTCAAACATGAGGCAGGGCTTGTGTCCTCCGGCCAGGGACAGCATCTCGTTCATCAAAGCCGATGGCGGTCTGTCTCCCAAACCATCCAGGTGCAGTAAGCGGGCAGCTCGCTCGCGCCGCGAGAGTCCGAAAGTCCTTATAAGCAGGGCTCTGAATCCCGTGTATTTGCCGTCCGCTGGGGGAGATTGTATGAACCCCTCAACCTGGGCCTCTGTTTCCTGGTCGAGGGAGCTCACCACGTAGTAGTAACGTGTGTCCTCCAAGGTTATCTGCCGAATGTGGAATTGGGCTTCTGCTTGCTGGAACCATAGGTGAGGTCGCAGCGTCCAGAAGCTTGGCAGTTTTAATGAAACTGCATGAACAGATGCGGCGTCGTTCATCTTCAGTTCAAATATCGTTTGGGCCGTCGGGGTCACCAATTGTAGCGGTGTGCTACACGCAGCGCTGAAATAACGACACGTAGTTGATGAGCTGCAGTTGCAAAAAAGATTTATTCGAACTACGCGGCCTCGCTTTAAAGCCTTCCTGATCCCGCCCTCCCCGGGCGGGAATGCTGTAGGGGGCACGTATTCACAGTCCCGTCCCGCACGCCGGCTTTTCCCCTTGCTGGTGAAGCAGACTTGGCGCCCTTTTTGGGACTGACCTCAATGCCGGTGCGCGCCGATTTGTGAGCCGGTTCGAGTGCGCTGGGAAGTGGGTCGCCACAGTTACACTTTTTAAATAAGTGCTACCAATTTCCATGAGAATTCGGCTAATTGCGGCAGACACTGATTGGGCCAACATGTACTGGTCCCGATGTGTCTCAATTATCTAGAATTCACTGCATTAAAAACTTTCTGGGAGTGTGGTGTCTAACACACACACAAGTGCGCGTGCCTGACACCGGTTACTGTTCAGCAACAGTGTCCTGCCCCAATTAAATGGCATATCGTGTCCCAGGTAACCAAAGGGAATACTGGCAATGTTCACAATTAGTTTTTGTTCTTTCAGAGTTCTCCCAAAGAAGCAGCTCTCCGATTAGCCAATGCACCAATTAATCAGAGAGTTGTGAATGACGTTTATATGATGCTATGTGCCTGTGATGCTGCTGCGGTAAGACCAAAAGATCAAAAGACATAGGAGCAGAATTAGGCCATTCAGTAAGTTTTACATTGCACTAGTGCATACACATATTTGTGCATATTACAATAAGCTGAACTTTGACTTTGACCTTGGCTATCCTGGAGATTGCCAATTTGACCTTTATTCTATGTCATGGTTATTTATGGCCATTACCTTCACAGCTCCTCCTTCCATTGGAGCCAGTCTTCTCAGACGACTGAAAACCTCTGCTGCAGATGCACTGGAATGAACCATCTGTGTTCTGACAAGTTGTTTCATGGGCACACGGAGAGGAATTACATTTGTCGATATCTGTGCAGACAGAGAAACACTTCACAGATCAACTGACTACACATTAGGGTCCCTTTACCCTTCAATACTCTCTAGGGTCCTACCATTCACGGTATATATTTAACCTTGAGATCTCCACCCTCACGCTTATCAGGGTTAAATTTCATCTCCTGTCCAGAATTCTGTACAAACTCCTTACAGATGGCACTGGAAATGAACTCCAAACTCTGTCACCTCGAACTGTAATAGCGTCCCACTAACCACTGCTCTATCATAGTGCCCCCTAGAGTCATAAAAAGTACAGCACAGGAGGAGGCCCTTTGGGCCATCTGGTAAGTGCCAAACCTTTAAGTGGCCTACTCCCATTGACCTGCACTGGAACCATAGACCTCCATTCCCCTGCCATCCACATACCTATCTAAACTTCTCCTAAATGTTGAAATCCAATTCACATGCACCCCATGTGCTGACAGCTCGTTCCACACCCTCACAACCCTCTGAGTGAAGTTCCCCTCATGTCCCCTGAAACTTTTCATCTTTCACCCTTACCCCATGACCTCTCGTTGTAGTCCCACCCAACCTCAGTGGAAAATGCCTGTTTGCATTTTCCTATCTACTGTATCCCCCTCATAATTTTGTTTAAATTCAGTTTCTAACACATTCAGAACTAATAATTCAGATCTTGAATTTTATTCTTGATTTCATAGTTATTTAAAGTCCTCACCTTCACAGCCCTGATTTATTTCATTGTACCCTTGCTTGCAATGACGTTTATAAGAACCATCTGTTCAAACACTCTTTGTGAGGTCCACATGAAACATTTTCACATTCATTGCTATCAGTGTAAAGAGGAAAAATTCTGTACAATCGAACATTTTGCTCTCCATTACAAGTGGATTCTACTGTAGTTGGTGGAACTTAGAAAATAACACCAGGGATGCCACGGTAGTGTAGTTAGAACAATGCAATTACAACTCGGGGCATTCCGAAGTTCAGAGATCAATTCCGACACTGTCTGGGAGGAGCTTGTACATTCTCACCAGGAGTGTGTGGATTTCCTCCAAGTGTTGTAGTTTCCTCCCAGTGTCCAAAGACGTACTGGTTGGTAGGCTAATTGGTTATTGTAAAATGCCCTGTGATTAGGCTAGGGTTAAATAGGTGGGTTGCTGCAGTGTTGGATCAGAAGGGCCTGTTCCATACTATATCCCTAAATAAATCAAATTAACCTTGACCTTTGCAGTGATGTGCTTTAAAAAAGTGCCAGATTATCTTCAAAACTATTTGTTTCACATATACCCTTCATCGAAGGCCACTCACTGTCCTCAGTGGTCCATGTGTCAAGTCCAGACCCACCAACGTGCCTGCCACATACATATCAATCCCCTCTTCACACCAAGGACACCTCCCAGAATATTGTGTAGCACTACCATCGAGTTAAATCAACTGGTTAAAAAGGCATATGGTGCGTTGGCCTTCATTAGTTGGGGATTTGTGTTCAAGAGCTGTGAGGAAACATTGCAGCTCTATAAAACTCTGGTTAGACCACACTTCACAATCATCCATACTGGAATTTATTTATTTACCGGAGAGGCTGCTGTAGCCCTTCCACTTAAAAGTTCAATATACAGTGCTGTGCATTCAGAGACGCCCTTCTACACACTACTGTTGTAACACATAGTTATCTGAGTTACTGTCACCCTCCTGTCAGCTTGAGCCAGTCTGGCCATTCTCCTCTTACCTTTCTGTTGTGTATTTAATATTCCAGTAACATTTGAGAAATATTGTAAATATATTGTTTGATTAGGCATTGTTGTACATTTAAATAATTCATGATGGGTTATATGTTTAAAAAAAGTATGTGAATGGCATACTAAGGGGAAAACAAAGCTAAACGTACATTAACTATCCCTGGCTCTGACTTTCTGTTGCTGCTTTTAATTAGTTATATTTTGAAGTTACAAAACATAACATTTTCTCATTACAAGGTGTTTTCACTCACAGAACTGCCATTCACTGGATGCTCTAGAGTCTTGTGTGTGAAAATCCAGGAGATCAGCAGTTTCTGAGATACTCAAACCACCCTGTCTGGCACCAACAATCATTCCACAGCCAAAGTCAGTTAGATCACATTTCCACCCCATTCTAATGTTTGGTCTGAACAATTGAACCCTTTGACCATGTCTGCATGCTTTTGTGCATTGAGTCGCTGCCACATGATTGGTCGATTGGACATTTGCATTAATGAGCAGGTGTACATGTGTACCTAATAAAGTGGGCACTGAGTGTACATTCATTGAAACCGTTAATTGGACTGTATCATCAACTTAAACCTCAACCAAACTCAGTCACCTGAGGGAATTTAAAACTCACTGAAACATCAATGCATTTGTCGATGTAGCATAGGAAAATTTGAGGAGCAATGTTGGTGTAGTCTTGGAACGTGGACTATTCTATGTAGCCGATGAAAAGGCTAGCACAGCTGGGTCACGTGTCTGCCAACAGCTACGCCATTGGTTTGAGAGAAGTTGGAACAGCCAAAGCAGTAATTATTGAGAGCAGTGAATTGATCTGCAAGACACAGGTGAATGGTGGGAAGAGAAATGGTTGAATCTGTTCAGAAGCAGAGAGCTTTAAGGCCCTCCTGATATGGGGCAGAGGTGTATTGGGACTGGACACCCAAAGAGAAAATGAGACAATGTACTAAAACTCATTTGCAAGAGCCCAGATAATCTACACTGAGACTCATGCTTCTAACTGGTGGGGAAATGGTGGAGGCTTCATCACCAGATCATGAAGACATGCTCGATGACAGCCCCTCCTGCATATAGAAACTTGGAAGAAAGGATGAGACCATTCAAGCCTGTGCTGTCAGTATGATAATTATAGCTGGTTCTCCATCTCTGACCATTTTCCTGCTCTGTCCCCAGTCAAGGATCCAGAGGGAATAGGAGACTTGGCCTGTACCTTTAAAAGAGATGTTCTCGCCTAATCAATCCAGTCAGGATGCACACACAGTTTGTGGGACGACCTTCCAAACAATGACTCAGATACTCCCCAACATTGGTGGAACTGACCATTGTCCTCCAGCAGCTCTCAAGAAGTCAGTCTCCAGGGCAGGACAGGATGAACTGAGATCCTTGGGGCTTTCTGGAAGCAAGCACTTGGGTAAACCAGGTGACTGGATGGATGTCCCTCTCGTGACACTGGATGGTCATTGCCATGTTAGTGACTTGTGTGCCAGCCAGAAGCCATTCAGCCCATCTATTCCATACCAGCTCCAGCAGAGCAATCCCATCTGTCCTGTTTCCCTTCTTATTTCCCTGTTTCCTGGCAACATTCTCCCTCAGATGCCCATCAACTCCCCTTTAGCTATTTTGCTCTTTGCCTATACTAAGTAGCTTCCAGTGAGAATTAACCCTGTATATCCTTGGGATGTGAGTGGCAACTGGAGCACCCAGAGGAACATTTACAGGAAGAACATTGTGAAGTCCACAGACAGTATGAGGTCAATACTGAAGCTGGGTCTGCTGACTCTCATTTCCTCGGAAGCTCGAGTCTAGTCTCTCCCTGGGCATGAGCTGGCCCATGCAATCCACTCAGAGCAATACCATGAATTCATGGCTGGTCCTTTTGGGTGACATCCATTTTGTCTGAGATGTGGTCCAGCATCCTCAGAGTTGGTCCACTGGTTTCCTCTCCCTCTTCAACCAGAAGATGCTCAAAGGGTGGGCCAAGAACACCTTTACTGGACTCTGGACTCATTCAATTTACCGAGGAACAGAGGACAAGCTCTTTGGTATTCTGCTGAACTAATGAAACCAGCAACTAAACTAAACTATTCCTTTCTGCCAAAACAATGTTAATATCCATCTCTGCTTAGTCATGTGCCTATAACATTCCGGGCACCGCCTAGTTTGTGTTAAAACTTGCTCTGTACATCTTCTTCCAACTCCTCCCTCCCCATTAAATGCACACCCTCCAGTATCAGACATTTCAACCTCACAGAAACATACCAGCTCCCTGCTCTATCTATCCCCTTCTAACCTTATCAAATTCTGTCAGGCCTTCCCTCAGCCTCTGACACTCCAAAGAAAACAACAAAGTTTGTCCAACTTCTCCCTATCGCACACTCCCTCTAATCCAGGCAGCACCATGGCAAATATCTTCAGCACCCTCTCCAAAGCCTCATATCATTCCGAGATTAGAATGACCAGAACTGATCCCTGTGGAATACCATTGGTCACAGACCTCCAGTCAGAACACCACCTCTCTGCCAATACATTATGTCTTGTATGATCAAGTCAACTTTGAATCCGATCTACCCAATCTTCATCAATCTCATGAGTCTTAATCTCTGGATCAGCCTATCATGAGAGACATTGTAAAAAGCTTTCTAAACTCCATGTATACAAGATCTACAGCCTGACCCTCAACAGTGATGTTCATGATCTCCTGGAAATCTTAATCAGGTCTGTAAGGCTTCCCTACACAAGTCCATGCTGACTATCCCTAATGTCAATGCTTTTCCAGTTGTGAGTTTCCTGATGTAAGGTTCACAAGCCTGGAATTTCCTGATTTGCCTCATTATCCTTCACAAGTAGACAAACAACACCAAAGTTCAAAGTAAATTTAGTATCAAAGTACATACCTGTCACCATATACCAACTTGAGATTCATATTCTTCAAGCATTTTTAGTACAACTACATCAGAATCAGTGAAAAGACGCATTCATTGTTAAAAGTTCATTTATTTATTTAGTTTTGTATTTTCACAGTTGGTTGTCAATTTTGGTGTGTCGCTTTTCATTGATTCTATTGTACTTCTTTGTCCTACTGTGAATGCCCGCAAGTAAATGAATCTCAGGGTAGTATTTGGTGACACATACATTCTTGGAAATGCAATTTACTTTGATCTTCGAACAGAGACTTGACAAACAACCAATGCGGAAAAGAAGGCAAAGTGCCAGCTATTCTCCAGTGTTCTGCAAACTCGTCTGTAGCTAAAAAGGATAGAAATGTTTCTGCCAAGACCCCAGCAATCTTAAGATTATAAAACTTTACTTTTATAGCAGGGACCATGCCCTTCAGTCCAAATGGTCCTTGCTGAATACAGCATCCTCCCTGCTAGTTCCAGTGGTCTGCATCTGGCCCCGAACCTTCCAAGCCCTTCCACCCTCCCCCATGTATCTATCAAAATCTCTCTTCAACGTTGCAGCTCTGACCACCTTGACCACTTTCTCTGACAACTCACTCCAGGTGCTCACTACCCTCCATGGAAAGGAGTTACCTTTACACGAATGTAGTGAGAATTCCCCATCCCGCACCAATGACCCCGTCTCCCGTTTTCAACCACCCTCCTCTTCCTGGAGACCTTGCTCTGGTCTTCAAAGTTCAAAGTAAATTTATTATCAAAGTAGATTGATGCTACCCAGAAATTAATTTTCTTGTGGGCATTCACAGTAGATACAAAGAAACTCAATAGAATCAATGAAACGCTACACACAAAGACGGACAAACAACCGATGTGCAAAAGATGATAAACTGTGCAAATCCAGAACAAATAATAATAAATACATAAATAAATAAATAAATAAAATGTGAACCTCGTGCCCTTTGAGTACTGGCCTCCACTCTCTCTGCCCCAATCCCAATCTTTCCATCAAAACTGCTGAAAAAAAAGGGGGTACTGCTGTAGTCTTGAAAATGGAATTGAATGGACAAGCAACAGGAATATGAGGAGCAAAGTTAACGGAGAGGGGAGGGGAAGAAAAGGGGAGGGAGAGTCTAGGAAAAATGGAAATAGAGGGGAGGTGGAGGAGAGGAAGCAGGGAGGGGGAGAGGAGGGGAGGGAGAGGAGAGGGCATGGAAAAGAGTGGACCAGGGACAGAAAGAGAAAAATTCCAGAATGAACACTTACCCAGAAGAGGCAGACAGCTGCTCATGTTGCCGATACACATTCGCTGCACAACTCGCCCTTTCTAGTGTCAGCTGTCACTGTGAGCTCTGGGTTTTATACTCCGTATAATCTCACCATCACATTGACTCCACAATAGAGAAGGAAATGAAACTCTCTTCCTGAAAACGACTAAAGGCAAGAGTCCTGATGAAAGTCTCAGCCTGAAATATGAACTCCATAGATGCTGCCTGACCTGCTGAGCTCATCCAGCATTTTGTGTGTTAGACCGGATTTTCAACATCTGCAGAATCTCTTGCATAAAACTGAAAAGACTCATTTGTTGGACATAATGAGGTTATGTCCCAACAATCATTTCAATAGGAGGCCAAATGTCTTTGGTGACAGACCAAATCTCCTCAAATTCCAATGAATATAGATGCTGTCATGCCTTCTTGTAGCTGCATTGGTCCAGGATAAATCCTCAGAGATATTGACACCCAGGACCTTGAAGTTGCTCTGATCCCTCAATGAGGGCTTGTGTGTGTTACCTCACCTTGAGGGTAGGAACTCCCACTGTAGCAACGAGAGATTGAAAACCCCTCCCAATCAGCCCAAAATCCTTCATCAGGTCTGGAAATGAAGGGAGAAGATGCCAGAATAAGAAGGTGGGGGGAGGGGAGGAGTACAAGCTGTCAGGTGATAGGTGAGACCAGGTGAAGGGGAAGGTGAGTGTGTGGAGGAGGGGGATGAAGTCACAAGCTGGGGGGTGATCATTGGAAGAGGTAAAGGACTGGTAAAGGTAAAACCAGGGAAGGAAGGGAAGGAGGACAGGAACAAGAGGGAGAGATGAGCAGGTGAGCAGAAGGGGCAAGAGGGAAACCAGAATGGAAAAATAGAAAAGGAGGGAGGAGAAGCAAGAAGAGGGAGAAAGGTAACTTCATATATGTCTATGAAGGTTCCCAGTCATCCAGATCATTATATATCAAACCGTAGTAAATTAGGGCAACTGGACTTGCTGTCTTGTGTTTCACCACTCATCCGAGGGGATTCTGCAGTTCTAACCCATGGTAGGTAATTTTCCAAATTATAGACTCTTTGTATTTGTATGTACAACAATCACAGGAGGATGATTTTGAGTCAGAGGTAATGACAGGGTCATTGGTCTTATTATTATTTTACTATTAGCATGAATAGAAGTGTGAACTGTTGTGGAGATGCTGGGGTAGAGACGTTTGGACTGCATTGTAAGTAACTGATGGGTGGTGCCGTACCCCACCCCCTCCGTTCAGGGATGGGTTTTCCAAACTAACAAAGGTGGCTTCTTTAACCACGCCCTGCGCAAAATGTGCACATTATTATCATTGAAGGAGTGTCCCTTGTCCTTTAGGTGTAGATATACAGCTGAGTCTTGACCTGAAGTCGAGACTTCCTATGTTGGGCCATCTGTTTGTGGTGGTTGTTTTGCCTCACCAATATGCAGATCTGAGCACTTCTCATTGCATTGGGATAGCCTATACAATATCGATCTGTTATGTTTAGGAGTAAGATCCTTGGGGAGGATGAGTTTCTGTCTGAGTGTGGGTTTGTAGGCTTGAAAAACACAGGGATTTGGTGTTTGCTGAAATAAACAGCAATATTGTACATGCTATTAAATGCAATGAGAAAAGCTGTTTCTCAGACAGGAGTTGATATATTTCATAACCAGTCTCTCAAAACCCTTCATGACCTGGGTTGTAATGCTTCTGGATGATAGTAATTGAGGCAGATTATCAGGTTCTTCTTGGGCACTAGTATAATTGAAACCTGCTTGAAGCAGTGAAGTACCTCAGACTGTCGAAATGAATGAGAGGTTAAAGATCTCAGTGAACACCGCAGCCGGTTGACCAGCACAGGTTTTTAGTACTCGGCCAGTTGGGCTGGTCGCTTTTTGTGGGTTCACCTTCCTGAAGGCTGTTTGCATGTCAGCCTCAGAGTCTGAAATCCCAGCATCCTCAGGGGCTGTGGGAGTTTCTGATGATTCATCCATGCTTTGATGGTCAAAACAAGAGTAAAAGGCATAGAGCTCACCTGGAAGCGAAGCCCTGTTGTCACCTGTCACTTGATTTAACTATATAAGAGGTGATAGCATTCAAGCCCTGCCCTGCTGTTGACCATTCTTTGTTGATTCAAGTTTAATCCACTTCACCCATGGTGAGGCTTCCCGAGCTTGGACCTGGACCTCTTGTAACTTTCTTGGTCACCAGACTTGAATACCTCTGATCTGATACTCAGCAGATTGTTGATCTCATGGTTTATCCAGGGCTTCTGGCTGGGGAAGACTCCCAGTGATTTTGTGGGGATACACTCACCTACAACTGTTTTAATAAAGTCTGTTCCAACCATGATTCAGATCACCAGATGAGGTCATCAATCCACCAATCCCGTAGCTGCTCCTCTGCCTCCATGGCCACCTCCTTGTTGCCCTGGTCGCTGGAGCTTTGCTCTTTAGCCTCTGCCCGTATGCAGGTAGGACAGCCCAGTGATCTGATTTACCGAAATGCTGACTGGGCATAGAACGGTGGGTGTTCCTTATGTGTAGAGGGAAGTAGAGCAGTGGGATAAGTACCCATCCTTGAAGTGTGCTTGTGTTAATTGTCAGTGAGCAGGTGGTGTTGTTACCAACCTGTGCTGACTGTGGACTTCCAATAAGGAAGATGAGGATTCAGTGGCAGTTGGAGGTCCAGTGGTCCAGAAGGATGGTACTGGGAATGAAAGGGTTAACAAATGAGGGGCATTTGATGTCTCTTGGCTTGGAATTCGGAAGGATGAGAGGGGATGAGAGGGGATCTCATTGAAAACCTACCAGATACTGAGAGGCTTGACTAGAGTGGATATTGTGAGGATATTTCCTATAGTAGGGTACAAGGGCACAGACTCAGATTGGACAAAGTTAGAGAGAGGTGAATCAATGGAATTCGTTACCACAGGTAGCTGTGGAGGCAAAGTCATCATTTAAGTTAAATTGATAAGTTGATGATTGGTAAGGGGTTTTAAGGGTTACAGGGAGAAGATGGGAGAATGGACTTAGAAATCCAGTCATCATTGAATTGCAGAGCAGGGTCAATGGGCCAAATGGCCTAATTCCGCTCTTATGTCCTATAGTTTATGGATAAACCTCTTTACCTATCAATTGAATGATAAGTGGAAACCCCTCCGAGTTGGGGGTGAATGGAATTAAAGAATTTAGAGGAAAGATGATAAAGGAACAGAATGATAGGCTGATAGTGGGAGTGGATTTTGAGGAAGAGAAACACTGCCACATGCTCGACAGTCTGTCTCTGTGTGTGCATTCTGTATAACCAGATGGAAGCCTGTACAGGTTCTTACAATATTTCTAAGTCAGATATTTTTTTACAAGAAGACAATGTTACAGCAGCTACAATAAGATCTGAGAACCATAAAAGAAACACTCCTGCAGGTCGGTGAGCATTCATGTATTGGAATTAATGGCAAAATGTGCTGCAGTATCAATAAAGCTCAGTTGGTGGCGCCAGTTAGCCACATAGACACAAGAGGTCCTGCACCATGCTGGAGATCGAGAGTGATACACACAATGTGCTGGAGGAGCTCAGCAGGTCAGGCAGCATCTATGCATCGGAATAAATAGTTGATGTTTCGGGCTGAGCCTTCGTCAAGGAAGGGAACAAAAGTCGGAATAAGAAGGTGGGAGGAGGGGAGGAAGAAGTACGAGGTGGCAGGTGATAGTTAAAATTTCAACGTTAACTTTATTGATAGAATACATACATGTCACCACGTACAACCCTGAGATTATTTTTCCTGTGCGCATACTCAAGAGAGGGGTGGGTGAAGTAAAGAGCTAAAATTTGGTTAGTGGAAGAGATAAAGAACTGAAGGGGCAATCTGATAGGAGAGGACAGAAGGCCATGGAGGATAGGGAAGGGGGAAGGAGCACCAGAGGGAGGAGATCGACAGGTAAGGAGATGAGGTGAGAGGGAAATGGGAATGGGTAATGGTGAAGGAGAGGGGGAAGCAATTACGTGAAGTTCAGGAAATCAATGTTCATGCCATCAGGTTGGAGGCTACCCAGAGAGAATATAAGGTGTTGCTCCTCCAACATGAGTGTGGCCTCATTGTGCCAGTAGAGGAGGCCATGTTCTGACATGCCGGAATGGGAATGGGGAGTAGAATTGAAATGGGTGGTGACCTGTTCAGAACATTTTCTGTTGCACAATGCATTAAAGTCTATTTTATTGTCATGTGTACAATTCATGTATGGACAAGTGCAATGAAAAACTTACTTGCAATAATATCACAGGCACATAGCATCAGTTACATATCACTCACAAGAGAAACAAATTAAACATTAATTATCAACCTATGCAATAAAGAAAAAACAGAATCAGGTTTATTATCACTGACTTACGCTGTGAAATTTGTTGTTTAGGGTAGCATATCGTGCATCAGATTAAACAATTACAATATGTTACAATTAGAAGTTTAGAGAAAATGTTTACTGCAGCGCTAAGGAGTCATAGTGTTGTCGTGGTGAGGGAGTGATTTTGCTGGTAAGTTTATGAACTGAATGATCAAAAATGTCAAAGTAAATTTATTATTAAAGTATGTGTATGTTTACCATACACTACCCTGAGATTCACTTTCGCAGGCATTTACAGGAAAATAAATACAATGGAATTTGTTAAAAAATTATTCTGAAACATAGACTGACCTCCAACTGATGTGCTAAAGAGGATAAATTGTACAAATAAAAATAAATAATACCGAGAACATAAGTTGCTGAGTTCTTAAAAGTTGTGGAATCAGTTCAGAATTGAGGTGAGTGAAGTTATCTACACCAATTCAGGAGCCTGGTAGTTGTAGGGTAATAACTATTACTGAACCATTTAGTGTGTGACTGGGCTAGATCTACCAGCTTTGATTGAGGGGAAGTAACAAATTCAAACTCCACACAGACAGTTCCTGAGGTAACATCGAACCTGGATCACCGGAGATGTGAGGCAGAAGCTTTTCCAGCCACAGTAACGTGTGATTTTGGGGGACAGTCAACACTGGGAATCACTTGTCTCAGAGAAAGGGTGATCCAAAAATCATTTAAAATTGGATGAACATTGCCACTGTGTAAGCAATGAAGATTATCAAATTCTGATCATCTGATAATGTCTTTATCTCAGTTTTGGTTTCTCCCATTGAAACCTGTTCTCACAGTGTGGAACACAAGAGCCCGTGGAATTTCAATTCCCACCTCCCAGCTCAAGCCCACTGAGCGATCCTGTCTCAGTTCTGATCAGCTGGGTCAGAAGAATAAAGAGCAGGCACAGGACATCTGACCCTTCAGATCTGCTCCTCTGTTCATCCACATCGTGGCTCATCCTCCACTTTCACACTATTTCTGTTGAGTCCCATAGTAACATCCTCCAAGAGCACCACAGCCTGGTTGTGGTTTGGAGGCTTGTGTGCCTCAGTGATTCTGAGAGCAATGTTGGCTGGAGTCAGGACATTGTGCTCGTAGGGCTACCCCTGCTAAACAGGTCAAAGGGTAGAGGCCAGATGAAGAGTTGTCCACTGGTTCTCCATGTTCGGGGGTTAAGCTCTGGACTAGCCACCCTGACTGGTAAAAAAAAACAATTCTTACAGAAACAGCAATGAAGAAACCTTCTACTCAGACAGATGGAGGAACTTCATTGCTGCCCTAAATGCCAGCGGTGTAACGGGCAGAAAGTACTATAGGAACAGTACAGTACAGGAACAGGCCATTCAGCCCACAATGTTGTACTGAACTGATAAACTAAGTAAATGCCTGACTAACCTAATCCCTTCTTTTATTTATTATTATTGAGATACAGCGGGGAATAGGCCAATCCGGCCCTTTGAGGCCCAGCAATTCCCAATTTAATCTGACTCTAATCACATGAAAATTTACAATGACCAATTAACCTACCAACTGGTATGACTTTGGACTGTGGGAGGAAACTGGAGCACCAGGAGGAAATGAACATGTTCACGGGAGGAATGTACAAACCCCTTACAGGCAGCAGTGGGAATTGAACCTGGGTCACCTGTACTGAAAAGTGTTGTGCTAACCACTACACTACTGTGCCACCCCTGCCTATCCCTCCATCCTCGGCACATTCATTTGCCTATTTGAGAGCTTCTGAAACACCTCTATCGTACAGTATACGCCTCCACCACCACCTCCGGCATCACCCACAACTCTCTGTGTAAAAACATCTTTCCCATATATTTCCTGTGAACTTACCGATCATAATGCAGGCTCTCTAGCAATAAGAATTGGTAAGTTTCAATGAGATCCCTACAATTTCTCTAAACCCTAAAGAACACAGTTCTAATCTGTTAAAAGCAACACACACAAAATGCTGGAGGAACTCAACAGACCAGCCAGAATCATCAGGACTAGAAACAAAGGCAAGAATTCAGAATGAGAAGTTGGGGGAGGGGAAGGTCTCGGTCCAAAACGTCAACTGTTTACTCGTTTCCAGAGATGCTTCCTGGCCTGCTGAGTTCCTCCTGCATTTTGTGTGTTGCTTTGGATTTCCAGCAACTGCAGATTTTCTCATGTTTCTTATCTATTTAATCTTTACAGTGAGAGAGTGTGAGAGAGTGTGAGAGAGTGTGAGAGAGTGTGAGAGAGTGTGAGAGAGTGTGAGAGAGTGTGTGAGAGTGTGTGAGAGTGTGTGAGAGTGTGTGAGAGTGTGTGAGAGTGTGTGAGAGTGTGTGAGAGTGTGTGTCCCTGCACAATTCTTCAAGCTGTCCTTTATTCAGAATCAGAATTAGGTTTAATATCACTGACCGATGTCATGCAATTTGTTGTTTTTCAGCAGCAGAACAGTGCAATACATTAAAAACTATAAATTACAAATAATAAATCTGAACAAAGATAATGAGGTTCTGTTCATGGGTTGGTTGATTGTCTGTTCAGAAATTCAATGTGAGAGGACAAAGCTGTTCCTGAGAAATGGGGTCCCTAATGATAAATGCTGCCTTCTTGAGGCATCATCTTTTGAAGTTGTCCTCGATACTGGTGAGGATAGTGCTCATTGCCTGCTAGCACTCACATCAACAGTGATGAAATGCTTTGAGAGGTTGATCATGACTAGACTGAACTCCTGCCTCAGCAAGGATATGGACCCACTGCAATTTGCCTATCGCCACAATAGGACAACGGCAAACGCAATCTCAATGGCTCTCCACAAGGCTTTAGACAACTTGGACAACACGAACACCAATGTCAATATGCTGTAGCTCAGCATTTAATACCTTCATTCTCACCATCCTGATCGAGAAGCTGCAGAACCTGGGCCTCTGTACCTCCCTCTGCAATTGGATTCTCGACTTCCTAACCGGAAGACCACAATCTGTGCGGATTGGTGGTAACATATCCTCCTCACTAATGATCAACACTGGTGCACCTCAGAGGTGTGTGCATAGCCCATGCTCTACTCTCTGTATACCCATGACTGTGTGGCTAGGCAGCTCAAATACCATCTATAAATATGCTGACAATACAACCATTGTTGGTAAAATATCAGGTGGTAATGAGAGGGCACACAGGAGTGAGATATGCCAACTAGTGGAGTGGTGTCACAGCAACAACCTGGCACTCAACGTCAGTAAGACAAAAGAGCTGACTATGGACTTCACGAAGGGTAAGACGAAGGAACACATACGAAGTGGGGAGAGTGAGCAGCTTCAAGTTCCTGGGTGTCAAGATCTCTGAGGATCTAAGCTGGTCCCAACCTATTGACGCATTTATAAAGAAGGCAAGACAGCGGTTATACTTCATTTGGAGTTTGAAGAGATTTGCCATGTCCACAATTGCATTCAAAAACTTCCATAGATGTACCATGGAGAGCATTCAGACACATGCCTGTCTAAGAGTTGCTTCAATTTCCCTCATGTATCTGCCTCTAGTTTAGTTTAACTTATCCTGTTGTTATATACAGGCTGCAGTGAAGTTCCTTGTTTGCAAGAAGCCCACAGAGTAAACAGTATACACAGCATTAATACACCGAATGGCCACGTTATTCTGTGCCTACTGTACTTAATAAAGTAGCCACTGTATATTTTCACAAATAAAACAATGTGAAGTCTTTATGTTTTTGAAAAACAGTAACAATTCATGTATTGTACCCCAAAACACTGAACACAAAGTGCGGTAACAAAATTCTACGTAATACGTCATCAAGTCAGAACAGCCTCTTAAAGTGAATCCTAACTGATTGTCAATGGTAATGAATACTGTACGTTTCCACCAGTTACATTACCGTACACACTCCCCCTCAGAATTCACTAAAACCGTCATTGTGAGCCCGTCCGGAACTCGGATAAGCCGCCCAGCTCAGATGCCATGGTCCATGGGTGGAGGAACCACAGGTGTGTTAACGCGCTCAGGGTCATGTCGTGACAGCAGGGGCACAGTAGCAGAATCTTCGAAATCTTGGTAGGACGGTTTAAGACGAACTACTGAAATACGTCCATGTTTACTCCTCTTATCCATGATGAAAGTATTTTCTCTCTGTTCCAATATGCGGAATGGGCCATCGTAAGGGGGCCTCAGCAGATGTTGGTGAGCGTCATGGAGGACAAAAACAAATGAGATGGAATGCAGGTCAACAGGAATCCAAGAGTGCTGGACACCAGGAGGGGAGGAAGGAATAGGTACAAAGGAATTGAATTTACTGAGGAGGGTGGAATGCTGTTGAGAGGCCGGCCAGGCAGTCACAGTGTCAGGAATAAAATCACCTGGCACTTGTAATGGCTGCCCATATACCAATTTAGCTGTGGATGACTGCAGCTTCTCTTTTAGAAAGATAGAAAACCTACAGCACAATACAGGCCCTTCAGCCCACAAAGTTGTGCCGAACATGTCCCTGTCTTAGAAATTACTAGGCTTACCCATAGCCCTCTATTTTTCTAAGCTCCATGTACCTATCCAAAAGTCTCTTAAAAGACCCTATTGTATCCGCCTCCACCACCGTTGCCGGCAGCCATTTCCACGCACTTACCACTCTGTGTAATAAAATTACCCCTGACATCTCCTCTGTACCTACTCCCCAGCACCTTAAACCTGTGTCCTCTTGTGGCAACCATTTCAGCCCTGGGAAAAAGCCTCTGACTATCTATCAGGACACCTCTCATCCTCCTTCTCTCCAAGAAGAAAAGGCCGAGTTCACTCGACCTATTCTCATAAGGCATGCTCCCCAATCCAGGCAACATCCTTGTAAATCTCCTCTGCCCCCTTTCTATGGCTTCCACATCCTTCCTGTAGTGAGGCGACCAGAACTGAACACAGTACTCCAAGTGGGGTCTGACCAGGGTCCTATACAGCTGCAACATTACCTCTCAGCTCCTAAATTCAATTCCATGATTGATGAAGGCCAATACGCTGTATGCCTTCTTAACTAGAGTCAACCTGCAGAGCTGCATTGAGCGTCCGATGGACTCAGACCCCAAGATCCCTCTGATCCTCCACACTGCCAAGAGTCTTACCATTAATCCTATATTCTGCCATCATATTTGACCAACCAAAATGAACCACTTCACACTTATCTGGGTTGAACTCCATCTGCTACTTCTCAGCCCAGTTTTGCATCCTATGGATGTCCCGCTGTAACCTCTGACAGCCCTCTACACTATCCACAACACCTCCAACCTTTGCGTCATCAGCAAACTTACTAACCCATCCCTCCACTTCCTCATCCAGGTCATTTATAAAAATCACGGAGTAGGGGTCCCAGAACAGATCCCTGAGACACACCACTGGTCACTGACCTCCATGCAGAACATGACCTGTCTACAACCACTCTTTGCCTTCTGTGGGCAAGCCAGTTCTGGATCCACAAAGAAATGTCCCCTTGGATCCCATGCCTCCTTTTAGAGCTGTTCTGAACCCCAGCAGGACCCACGGGAGATGATCATGTCAACACTCACCCACTGGGGAAGCCCTCAGAGCAGCCTTTGAGGAGTGGTGAAACTGCTCGGAAGGGCCATTGGACTGCATGTGATTCGCCAGAGTGTGATGTACCCTCACCCCGAGATTCTGGGTCATTGCAGCCCAGTGGTTTTATATGAATTAGGGAAAGAGGTCAGAGGAAATATCAGATAGTGTACCAAACTGAGCTGACAACAGCGTGAGCCACGTCTGTTACCGTTGTCGATGCTGGAGAGACGACCCCTGTCTGCCTCGTGGTACGATCCACCATGGTAAGGAGGGATGTAAAACCACGGGATGGGGAAAGAGGACCAACAAGGTCCACATGGACATGTCAAACCATTGCTCAGGGACCCCAGAAGATTGTTAATTTTTGCCCATTGGCACTCCACAAAGGCTGCAGTCCAATCACACATGTCCTTCCTAAGGCCTTGACACACAAACTTTAGTGTAACTTCTGGCCCATACACAAGAGTCCATGTTTGGAGTCAAAAACAGTCCATTATGGGCATTATGTGGTGAGGGTGACTGGTTGAGATATTGTACAGGAGGGAAACCCCAGCTTCTCCGAACCTAATGTCAGCAAATCGCAGGTTTGTGACTGTTGTTTGGTAAGTCTGGGCCTCTGGGTCAGTAGTTTGGTCGGCTGCCATGCCGGCATAGTCAATCCCTATGTGTATGGCCTCAGTGTCTCCCCACGAGAGGCAATCAGTTGTGACATTATTTTCCCCCTTATATCTTATATCTGTTGAGAACACTGATAGGTAGGCCTGGTGACATTGCTGCTGTATGGATCAAGGGTCTGATATTTTGACTATCGTGTGCACGAGGGGTTTATGATCAATAAATACTGTGGCCCTTTAGAAGAAAATGAAAATGGCAGACAGCCAGATAGATTCTGAGAAGCTCACGGTCAAACGTCCTGTACTTCACTTACGGGGGAAGGAGCTGCTGACTGAAGGAGGCGATCGGCTGCCACACGCCTCTGACCAGCATCAACAGCACAGTCAGAAGCATCGTGGCTACGGGTGCGTTGGCGAGCTGATGCATCAGCAGGGTTGCATTGGGAAGAGCTTGTTCGGTATCATCTCATTCCCTGGTCATGTCCGCTGACCAGTCAAGCACGTGATTAGGTGTATCGCATTCAGGCGCACTATATGTGGTGGGGTCATCACATACAAGGTCATCAGCTCACAGAATCAAGCAGTGGTAGAAATTCACCATGCCTAAAAACTCCTGTAGCTTTTTCGTAGTTCATGACAGTGGCAAATCCACAATAGCGACTACTTTTGATCAGAATTAGAATCAGGTTTAATATTACCAGAATATGTCATGAAATTTGTTAACTTAGCAGCAGTATAATACAGAAAAATATAAATTAATTACTGTAAGGATCTATATGTATGTTAAGCAGTTAAATTTTAAAATAGTCATGCAAAAACGGAAATAATTCAAAAATGAGGTGGAGTTCATGCATTCAAATGTTCATTTAGAAATCAGATGGCAGAGGGGAAGAAGCAGTTCTTGAATTGCTGAGTGTGTGTCTTCAGGCTCCTGTGACAACCCAAATTGGCATTTAGCGGAGCTATAGTCAACCCGTGTTGGCTTAAGCGCTCAAAAGGTGTGCGGAGATGTGATATGTGTTCAAATTTGGACGCACAGGAGACAAGTCTGTCATCTAGGTAAACAAGAAGGAAATCTGAGTCTTTTAATAGAGAGTCCTTCGGCCGTTGGAAAGTCTGTATAGGTACTGCATTTTCCAGCCCAAATGGCACATGCAGAAACTGATAGAAGCCAAACAGGGTTATCATAGCCGTCTTGGAATGTTTTCCGAGCATGCAGGTACCTGATGGTAGTCCCTAACCAAGTCAACTTTAGAAAGTATTGGATGTGTGGGACCTGGTAATTATCGGGGATGGTGACCTGGCGGCAACCTTCAGACTTTGGGACCTTATGGATGCTCAAGTCCAGCAGCTATTCTTCTGGTGTACAATGCCAAGTCTTTCCATGTTGCCAGACTTAGCCATCATTGTTGCCAGCTTCTCTGGGTCTAGTATACCCACACGGGCATTAAATGGTGGGCCATTTGTGGAAATGTGATACTTGGCCTCAAGATGTGTAACTATTCTGGAGAATGTGGGCTTGGTGAGGTTTGGGAATTCACCCAGCAGTTGAATAAACTCACATGCAGTGGTGCAGGCGCTTGACAGAGTCGTTGTTGGGAACTTACTGGGGGAGCAGGGTAACTGCACAAAGACCTTGACATCCACAATCCAGCAGTTCTTAAGATCAACTAACAGTCCTTGAGCACACAGGAAATCCACACCGAGCAGAGGTCTAGTCACTTTAGCCAGGACAAAGTCCCACAAGTAACATCGCCCACTGAAGCAGAGCGTCACCCGTCGTGTCCCGTAAGTCTGGATCGTGCTGCTATCGGCAGCCTCCAGCGAAGTATCGTCACTCGCTTTCTCATCAGCAGCACACTCACTTGAGCACCCGTGTCACACGGGAAGCGTCACCATGAAAGGGTGTCCATAATGAACAGTAGACCACCCTGGCAGCCAGAACCCATGGTGTTCTCAGACCTCTGATAGTCCGAGCACTGGCACTGTCGAAGCTGCAAGGCAGTCAGCGCTTCCTAGCATTCGTATCAAACCGAGCGTGGTAAGAACACAGACCCAGCATCGTCTGTTTCACAGTCACGGTCATCCTTATGTTAGGGGCCTTGCTCATAGTGCTTTTTCATCCACTGCTGCTCACTGGATGGTTTTAGTTTTTTGTGCCATCCTCTGTAAACTCTGGAGACTTGTCCATGAAAATCCCAGGAAATCAGCAGTTTCTCAGACACTCAAACCACCCTGTCTGGCACCAAGAATCATTCTACGGTCAAAGTCACTTAGATCGCATTTCTTTGCCATTGTGTGTTACAAGAGTGCAGGAAGTGAACCCAAGTGCAGAACACAGGCTCAGAGATTGAGTCTCGATGCTTACATGGACGTAAACCCCAAACAGCAACCAGGAGGAATCTTGACACGGAGCCTTGACTTAAAGCCCTTGCACGAAGTCTTGACACAGCCTTGACTCAGAGAAATGGAGGCTCATAGGTAAACCTTGAAACAGGAGCTAGACTTAGAACAAACAGTTCTAAGTGATCAGGGAACGTAGTTATCTCACAGGAAAAAAAGACCAATGAGCTGGCAACCAGTGGTTGTGATGTAAAGGTTCTTATACTGAGTCTTTGATGGAAACCAGGTGTGTCATCATTAAAGAGAATTGGAAGAAATTAGGGAAATTAACAATTGGCACCATGGCATAATCAAAGAAAATTAGGAGCAAGATAGGGAATTAACAATCAGGACCATGACATTGTGATGTTTGGTCTGAACAACAACTGAAGCGCTTGACTGTCTGTATAATTTTATGCATCAAGTTATGCCACATGATTGGCTGATGTAGATAAGCAAGCCCCTATTGACATCAATGGATCTGGGGTTGAGGGGGTGAAGAGCTTCAAGTTCCTCAGCATCCACATCACCGAGGATCTCACACAGTCTGTACATACCAGCTGTGTGGTGAAAAAGGCACAACAGCGCTTCTTTCACCTCAGACTTTTGAAAAAGTTTGGTATCGCTCCCCTGCCCCCCCCCCCAGATCCTAAGAACTTTCTAGAGGGGCACAATTGAGAGCATCCTGACTGGCTGCATCACTGCCTAGTATCGAAACTGTACCTCCCTCTGCAGAGACTGGTGCAGACAGCCCAGCGCCTCTGTAGATGTGAACTTCTCACTATTCAGGACATTTACAAAGACAGGTGTGTAAAAAGGAACCAAAAGGATCATTGGGGACCTGTTGTGATAGAAATGAGAAAGGTTCTTTGGGTCTCAAGGCAAGAACTCAGGACACACAGTTTTAATAATAAAGAGTTTATTTACAAGGGGAGAAAAAGCTTGGGAACAAAACAAGCGGCTACAGTACTCGTACAAACGTGCTTAGGATAGAGGAGTGTGGGAAAAGTCAGGTCTGCAGTACAATACACGGGAGACAGAGTACAGGTACACATACAAGCAGAGGAAAAGGAACTACAATACTTGCACCCCCCTTGGCTATGGGCAAGCATGGCTCTTTGCTAAAGGGACAAAAATAAACACTCCCACAACCCTATTCAATGCACACCTTACCTGGAGTGAAGCAGGGTGGTCCCTCGAGGATGGCAAAAGAGTGAGCCAAGCACATGTAGCACCCTTTATAGGTCAGGGGGCCAATGGCTTGGTGCTAGACAGGTTAATCCAATTAAGGTGGCCAATGGTTAAGTGTGCATTGATTAGTTGGGAGGGGCGAAATGTTGACTGGCAGGTGGTGTGACCTCCGACCAGGTGAGGGCAGTGCTGTCACGGGACAGGAGCTGGAACGGGACAGTTGTGCTGTCACCCCAACCACAAACTGTTCCAGCTGCTACCATCCAGGAAACGGTACCGCAGCATAAAAGCCAGGACCAACAGGCTCCGAGACAGCTTCTTCCACCAGGCCATCAGACTGATTAATTCATGGTGATGCAGCTGTATTCCTGTGTTCTATTGACTATCCTGATGTACATAATATTTAGTATAAATTGCACATTGCACATTTAGACGGAGACGTAACATAAAGATTTTTACTCCTCATGTATATGAAGGATGTAAGTAATAAAGTTAATTCAATTCAATATTTGCATTAAAGGGCAGATGTGCAGATGCACCTCATAAAGTGGTCACTGAATGTAAATCCAACATGAGCACGGGACAACAGAATGACACAGCGATGGCCATGCATTCTGAAACGGTACTGAAAGCAATGTGAAAGGTACCGGGAGAGGTAGAGTGAAGAGTCCAAGCCTCACCGGGAAGGGTGTGTGAAAGAGGTGACTGGTTCAGGAATCTGATTGCAGTGGGGAAGAATCTGGTTTTTGAGTCCGGAGTTCCGAGCTTTCAAGCTCCTGTATCTTCTCCCAGAAGGTAGAAGAGAGAAAAGGGAATAGCCAAGAGCGGCAGGGATTCTTGACAATGTCCCCAGTTGATTGAGGCAAAGTTCTGTGAAGATGATTGAAGGAGATGATGTGATCCTGGCTATTTTTGCTCTCTTTTTGCAATTAATTTAATTTAATCATATATAGTACTTTGCACTGTACTTTTGCCACATCTCAACAAATTTCACAACATAAATCTGATTGCAGGGAAACACACACATGGCAAAAGAGATGAGGAGGTGATGGATTTAACTACTCGTGGTGTGGTGTCCACTCTCTCTGCATCGTACCCTGATGTTTTTGCAATTCACCACTTCGGAATTCAAGAATGAGGCAGAAAACTTTTCACTTACGATCACTTTATTAATTATTACAAGATCAAAACAAATGAGGGGAAAGGAAGATCGTGGAGAGCAAAAGCAAAGCCTAGTGGCGGAGGGAAGATGAGACAAAACAGAACAAACCAACATGGTCTGGTCCTCTTATACCAATACCACTCAAATTCCATTGCTTAAATTAACCAATAAGAAAGCCCCGATTCAAGTAATGTGATTCCCGCCACTGAAACTGAGAAGTTTCTAGAAAGATGCAAAGGCACTAAAAACATAATGAGCAATTACATGTACGGTATATAGTTAATTATATAAAATACCAAAAAGCATAAGAAAATTAAACTACAAGGGAATAACAATTATTTTGTTTATTTTATGTAGAGATACAGTGTGGATGGAACAGGCCCTCCTGACCAAACAAACTACTCCTCCCGACAATCCACTGATTTAACCCGAGCCTAATCACAAGGACCAATTAACCCCCCCAATCAGTGCGTCTTTGGACTGTGGAAGAAACCAGAGCAACTGGGGGAAACCCACGGGGAGAATGAAGAAACTCCTTACAGACAGCACTGGAATTGAACTCTGAACTCTGACACCCTGACCTGTGATAGTGTTGTGTTACTGTGGTGCCCAAGTCCAATCCAACACTGCAAAAGTTGCTAATCGTTGCAATTCCTCACCATCAGGAAACAGCAAAGAGAATCAGTTCCTCAAACCTGATCCACCGTCAACAGGATTAGGTCTGATCTGATTTTAACTGGAACTCAGCAGGCGGCATAACTGGGGCAGAAAGTACAAAACCACTTCCCCATGGTGGAGGTGTCCACCACTACGGGACACACACTCAGTGGCCATTTTATTCGCTACACCCGTATACCTGCTCCTTAATGTAAGTATCTCATCTGCCAATCATGTGGCAGCAACACAATGCACAAAAGCATGCAGACAGGGTCAAAAGGTTCAGACCGAACATCAGAATGGGGTGAAAAGTGATTTAAGTGACGGATTGCGAAATGATTTTTGTTGCCAAATGGGCTATTTTGAGTTTCTCAGAAAGAGTTGATTCACTGGTACTTTCACACACAACAGTCTCCAGAGTTTACAGAGAATGGTGTGAAAAACTAAAACCATTCAATAAGCAACAGTTCTGTGGGTGAAAAACACCTTGTTGATGAGAGACGTCAGAGGAGAATGGCCAGACTGGTTCCAGATGACAGGAAAGCGACAGTAATTCAAATAACTATGCATTGCAACACTGCCCTGCAGAAATGCACAACACATTCAATTCTGAAGTGGGTCCGTCACAGCAGCAGACAACCACATACATACATTTCGTGGCCACTTTATTGGGTACAGGGGGTAACTCATAAAGTGGCCACTGAGTGTAGGTGATTGGACAAAAAATATAAACAAGATGGATCCAACACAACATCACTCCTTGCTGTCCCCGGAGGCAAAATGCAGGCTGCAAATTTTCTCCACCACCCCCACCCCCATACATGGATATTGATGCATATCGGTAGTTTCCTGCACGATAACAAACTTTTAGCAGCTAACAGTGTGAGAGTGGCACCTCCGGATGCAGTCATTTTCCAGCCAGCCCTCCCAGCAGCAGCTCTTTGAAGGGTAGGAGCAGTCAGCGGGAGATGTGGGTGATGTTAAAGTGGTTTCCACAGTACTCTAATGCTCTCTGTCCCCATTTACACCGCATCCTGTGTTCTCACTGCCCAGGGCTGATCTAAACATCAACCCAAGCCTTGAGTACAGTTTCTGTAAATTTCTTGCTTATCTCTTCAACATCCTTCTCACAATGGTTTTAGAGTAGCAGAGACAAAATTAATCGTTTACTGTATGTTGTTTGGACTGGGCGGTGACCATAACCTTCATTTGTTGAAGGATGTTAATTGTGTTTTCTTGATAAACCCTCAATGTTATGGTCACTATAACTGCAGAAGCCCAAATGTCAGTGAAACAAATAAAACTCATTCAGGACTTCCAGTTGGAAGCTCCTCGACAGTTTGAATCGTTCCAGCAGCTGGAACTCGACTGAAACTCAGCAGGTCACGTATGATCTATGGAGGGGAATAGACAGTCGATATTTTGTGTTGAGACCCTCTTCTGGATGGGAAAGCAAAGGGGCAAGAAGATGGAGGGGAATCAAGTTGGCAGGTGATAGGTGAGACCAGGTAAAGGGGAAGGTGAGTAGGTGGGATGAAGTAAGAAGATGGGTGGGGGAATAGGAGGAAGAGGTAAAGGGCTGAAGAAAATGAAGGAATCTGATTGGAGAGGACAGAGGACCATGGAAGAAAGGGAAAGAGGATGGGGACTGGAGGGAGGAGATGGGATGTGGGAGGAAAAGGGGTAAGAGGATAACCACGGGAATGGAAAAAGAGTGAAAGAGGAAGGAGGAATTATATGAAGTTACCTTTCTTCTTCCTCACTCTCCCTCCCTCCTCTATTTTTCCATTCTGGTTACCCTCTTGCCCCTTCTCCTCACCTGCTCATCTCTCCCTCTTGTTCCTGTCCTCCTTCCCTTTCTTCCATGGTTTTCCCTTTACCAGTTATTTATCTCTTCCAATGATCACCCCCCTCAGCTTGTGACTTTATCCCCCTCCCCCACACTCTCACCTTCCCCTTCACCTGGTCTCACCTATCACCTGACAGCTTGTACTCCTCCCCTCCCCCACCTTCTTATTCTGGCTTCTTCCCCCTTCATTTCCAGACCTGATGAAGGGTCTTGGACTGATTGGGAGGGGTTTTCAATCCCTCGTTACTACCGTGGGAGTTCCTACCTGCTTCAAAAGGGCAGCAATTATACCGGTGTCCAAGAAGAGCAGGTGATCTGCCTTAATGACTATCGTGCAGAAGCACTCACATATCTGGTGATGAAGTGTTTTGAGAAGTTAGTTATGGCTATAATTAACTCCCATCTCATCAAGGACCCGGACCCACTGCAATTTGACTATCGCCACAATAGTTTTACAGTGGATGCGGTCTCATTGGCTCTTCTCATTGGATCAACTGGACTATACACATTTCTATGTCAGAGTGCTGTCTTTTGACTGCAGCTCAACATTTAACATGTTCGTTCCCATACTTCTGATTGAAAATCTCCGGAATCTGGACCCCTGCACCTCCATTTACAATTGGATCATCAACTTCCTAACTGGAAGACCACAATTTGTACTGATCAGGAATGACATCTCCCACTCACTGACAATCAATACTGACGCATCTCATGGGATGAACGCTTAGTCCATGGTTTTACTCTCTCTACACCCATGACTGTGTGGCCAGGCATTCCTCAAATGCGATCTAAAAAATTTCCTGATGTTACAACCATTGTTGGCAGAATTTCAGATGGTAATGAAAAGGTGTAAAGGAGTGAGATTTGTCAGCTACTTGTGCAGTGTTACAGCAACAACTTTGCACTCAATGTCAGTAAGACCAAAGAGCTGATTGTGGACTTGAGAAAGGGTAAGATGAGGGAACACACACAAGTTGTCATTGAGGATCAGAAATGGGAAGAGTGAATAATTTAAAGTTCCTGGATGTCAATGTCTCTGAGGATCTGTCCTGGACCCAACATACCAATGCAGCTACAAAGAAGGCAGGACAGTGGCTATATTCATTAGGAGTTTGAGGAGATTAGGTCTGTCACTAAAGTCATTTGCAAATTTCTACAGATGTACCATGGAGAGCATTTTAACTGGGTTCGTCATCATCCAGTATGGGGGTGGGGGAGCTATTGCACAGGATCAAAATAAGCATCAGAAAGTTGTAAAATCAGTCAGCTCCAACATGAACAATGGCCTCCGTAGTGTCCATGACATCTTCCAGGAGAGATGCCTCAAAAAGGTGGCATCCATCATAATGACCCGATGCACTATCAATTGCTCCAAAAGACTGGAAGTAGAGTAAATAATGAAAGGCTTTTATTAACAACAAAATGGATCCACGTCCATGCTGTATATCTCTCCTGGACAGTGGGAGGAGCAGTGACACAATCACCTTTATTCAGGGGTTTGTGGGAGGAGCCACAGGAGCAGTCAGCAGAGGGACGTGTCCCGGCATGTCCAGACAGATATGCATGGTTTACCACATGACCCCCAGGTCATGCCTTGTTCTCGTTGCTACCATCAGGAAGGAGGTACAGAAGCCTGCAGGCACACACTCAGCAATTCAGAAATAGCTTCCTCCCCTCTGACATCGCTTTCAGAATGGCCATTGAACCAGGAACATAACCTCACAACTGTTTTTATTTTTATTTTTGCTCTACTTGTTTAATGTAACTATTCAACTTATTTGTTAAGTTCCTCCTTCGTGTTCTGTGTGTTTTGCTCAAGATATCCAGCATTTGCATAAACTCTTGTGTTTACTTGTTCTCACTTGTTCTGTTATTGTAAACCTCCACCCTTGAGTGACAGATACACTCCTGTGGCTGCTAATTAACGAGTCCACCCTGCTCACACTGATCTATTCACTGGGACAGAGAGTGTTGCATCTACCACACTCCCGGCTGTCAGACTGATGACTTGGTGCACTGATCCTGACCAGGTATTTGGACCTCTGCTGAATTGATTGTTGGGCCACAACCCCACAATGCCCAACTTCACACAAGAGATTGTGCAGATGCTGAAAATGCAGTCAAACACACAGAAAATGCAGGAGGAACTCAGCATCTATGGAGGGGAATAGGGAGTTGAAGTTTCATGTTGAGACTTTCATCAGGACTCTTGCCTTTAGACGTTTTCAGGAAGAGAGTTTCATTTCCTTCTCTATTGTGGAGTCAATGTGATGGTGAGATTATACGGAGTATAAAACCCAGAGCTCACAGTGACAGCTGACACTAGAAAGGGCGAGTTGTGCAGCGAATGTGTATTGGCAACATGAGCAGCTGCCTGCCTCTTCTGGGTAAGTGTTCATTCTGGAATTTTTCTCTTTCTGTCCCTGGTCCACTCTTTTCCATGCCCTCTCCACTCCTCTCCCCCTCTCTGCTTCCTCTCCTCCACCTCCCCTTTATTTCCATTTTTCCTAGACTCTCCCTCCCCTCCCTTTTTCTTCCCCTCTCCTCTCCATTAACTTTCCTCCTCATATTCCTGTTGCTTGCCCATTCATTTCAATTTTCAAGACTACAGCAGTACTCACTTTTTTCCAGCAGTTTTGTTGGAAAGATTGGGATTGGGGCAGAGAGAGTGGAGGCCAGTACTCAAAGGGCACGAGGTTCACATTTTACTTATTTATTTATGTATGTATTTATTATTAATTGTTCTGGATTTGCACAGTTTATCATCTTTTGCACATCGGTTGTTTGTCCGTCTTTGTGTGTAGCGTTTCATTGATTCTATTGAGTTTCTTTGTATCTACTGTGAATGCCCACAAGAAAATTAATCTCTGGGTAGCATCGATCTACTTTGATAATAAATTTACTTTGAACTTTGAAGACCAGAGCAAGGTCTCCAGGAAGAGGAGGGTGGTTGAAAACGGGAGACGGGGTCATTGGTGCGGGATGGGGAATTCTCACTACATTCATGTAAAGGTAACTCCTTTCCATGGAGGGTAGTGAGCACCTGGAGTGAGTTGTCAGAGAAAGTGGTCAAGGTGGTCAGAGCTGCAACGTTGAAGAGAGATTTTGATAGATACATGGGGGAGGGTGGAAGGGCTTGGAGGGTTCTGGGCCAGATGCAGACCACTGGAACTAGCAGGGAGGATGCTGTATTCAGCAAGGACCATTTGGACTGAAGGGCATGGTCTCTGCTATAAAAGTAAAGTTTTATAATCTTAAGATTGCTGGGGTCTTGGCAGAGACATTTCTAACCTTTTTAGCTACAGACGAGTTCGCAGAACACTGGAGAATAGCTGGCACTTTGCCTTCTTTTCCGCATTGGTTGTTTGTCAAGTCTCTGTTCGAAGATCAAAGTAAATTGCATTTCCAAGAATGTATATGTCACCAAATACTACCCTGAGATTCATTTACTTGCGGGCATTCACAGTAGGACAAAGAAGTACAATAGAATCAATGAAAAGCGACACACCAAAATTGACAACCAACTGTGAAAATACAAAAATAAATAAATAAATAAACTATTAACAATGAATGCGTCTTTTCACTGATTCTGATGTAGTTGTACTAAAAATGCTTGAAGAATATGAATCTCAAGGTGGTATATGGTGACAGGTATGTACTTTGATACTAAATTTACATTGAACTTTGGTGTTGTTCTGCCATTTCAGAAGGGCAATGAGAGAAATCAGGAAATTCCAGACTGGTGAACCTTATGTAAGTGGTAGTGAAACCACTAGAGAAAATGCTGAGGGACAGAGCAATCCACAACTGGAAAAGCATTGACATTAGGGATAGTCAGCATGGACTTGTGTAGGGAAGTCTTACAGACTTGATTGAGATTTCCAGGAGATCATGACTGTTAAGGGTCAGGCTAGGGATCTTATATACATGGAGTTTAGAAAGGTTTTGACAAGGTCTGTCATGGTCAGCAGATCCAGAAGATTAAAGCACATTGGATCGACGAAGAGCTGATACATAAGAACATCAAAACATAAGAAATAGGAGCAGGAGTCGGCTATCTGGCCTGTTGAGTCTGCTCCACCATTCAATAAGATCATGGCTGATCCGGCCATGGACTCATCTCCACCTACCTGCCTTTTCTCCATCACCCTTACTTCCCCTACTATGCAAAAATCTATCCAAACTTGTGTTAAATATATTTACTGAGGTAGTCTCCACTGCTTCACTGGTCAGAGAATTCCACAGATTCACCACCCTCTGGGAAAAGAAGTTCATCCTCATCTCTGTCCTAAATCTACTCCCCTGAATCTTGAGGTGACGTCCCTCAGTTCTAGACCCATGTGTCAGTAGAAACAACTCTCCTGCCTCTATCTCATCTATCCCTTTCATACTTTTACATGTTTCTATAAGATCTCCTCTCATCCTTCTGAATTGCAGCAAGTACAGTCACGGGCGATTCAATTGGATTCAAAGTTGACTTGTTCATAGGAGACAGAAAGTAGTGGTAGAGGGCTGTTATTCTGACTGGAGGTCTGTGACCAGTGGTGTTCCACAGGGATCAATGCTTGGAGCTCGGTTGTTTGTGATGTATAGAAATGACTTTAATGAAAACATGGACGGGTGCTTTAGTAAGTTCGCAGATCATTCAAAAATATATTGGTGTTATTATGTACAGTATAAAAGATTGCCAAAGGATACAGCACAATATAAATCAAAGTTCAAAGTTCAAATCCAAACTAAATTTATTATCACTGTACATATATGTCACCATAAACAACCCTGTGATTTATGTTCTTTATGTTCTTCTATGAGATCTCCTCTCATTCTTCTGAATTCCAGCGAGTACAGTCCCAGGTGACTCAGTCACTCCTCATAGTCTAAGCCCCTCATCTCTGGATCAATCTGGTGAACCTCTGCACCACCTCCAAAGCCAGTATATCCTTCCTCAAGAAAGGAGACCAGAACTGCATGCAGTACTCCAGGTGCAGCCTCACCAGCACCCTGTATAGTTGCAGCATAATCTCCCTGCTCTTAAATTCAATCCCTCTAGCAATGAAGGCCAATATTCCATTTGTCTTCTTGATAGCCCGCTGCACCTGTAAATTAACCTTTTGTGATTCGTGCACAAGCACTCCCAAGTCCCTCTGCACAGCAGCATGCTGCAATATTTCACCATTTAATTGATAATCTGCTCTTTCTTTTTCCCTTCCAAAGTAGATGATCTCTCTTTTACTAACATTGTACTCCATCTGCCAGACCCTTGCCCACTCACTTAATTGAATTGAAATGACTTTATTTCTCACATCCTTCACATACATGAGGAGTAAAAATCCTACCATTACATCTCCATCTAACTGAGCAATGTCTAAATAGCTAAATAACTTATCTATATTTCTCTGCAGACTCTCTGGAACTTCTGCACTATTTGATTTCCCACTCAATTTAGTATCATCAGCAAACTTAGATACACTGCACTTGGTCCCCTCTTCCAGATTGTTAATGTATATCGTGAACAGTTGCAGGCCCAGCACCGACCCTGTGGCACACCTGCGCATTAGTTCAGTTTAATTACTAGTTTAATTAATTCAGCAGAATACCGAGGGGCCTGTTCTGTGGCAGCGTTCAGAAGTAAGTCCTGGGCCAATTGAATGAGTCCAGAGTCCAGTAAAGATATTCTTTTCCCACCCCGTTGAGCATCTTCTCCTGGTTGAAGAGGGAGAGGAAATCAGTGGACCAACCCTCTAAGGATGTTGGACCAGATCTCAGACAAAATGGACGTCACCCTAAAAAGACCAGCCATGAATTCACAGTATTGTTGAGGGTGAATCACATGGGCCAGCACATGGCCCAGTGGGTGAATGATCTCTGAGCAAAGATGCTGCCATTGGTGCTGAGGGAGGAGACTAGACTCGAGCTTCTGAGGAAGTGTGAGTCACCGGACCCAGGTTCAGTATTGACCTCAGGTACTGTCTGTGGACTTCACAATGTTCTTCCTGGAAATGTTCCTCTGGGTACTCCAGTTGCCTCTGACATCCCAAGGATATTTGGGGTTAATTCTCACTAGAAACCACCTCTTAGTGTAGGTAAAGAGCAAGGTAACCAAAGGGGAGTTGATGGGCATCTGAGGGAGAATGTTGCCAGGAAACAGGGAAATAAGAAGGGAAACAGGACGGATGGGATTGCTCTGCTGGAGCTGGTGTGGGGTGATGGGCTGAATGGTTTTGGGTGCCACACAAGTCAGTGACATGGCAATGACCACCCAGTGTCATGAGAGGGGCATCCACCCAGTCACCTGGTTTTCCCAAGTGCTTGCTTCCAGAATCGTTGAGGATCTCCAAAGTCATCACGGCCTGGAGACTGATCTTATTGAGAGCTGGTGGAGGACAATGGTCGGTTCCACCAATGTTAGAGAGTATCTGAGCCAATGTTTGGAAGGTCGTCCCACAAACTGTGGGTGCATCCTGACTGGATTGAATAGGTGAGAACATTTCTGTTAAAGGTACAGGCCTAGTCTCCTATTCCCTCTGGATCCTTGACTGGGTACAGGGCAGGAAAATGGTCAGAGATGGAGGACCAGCTATAATTATCATACTGACCGCACAGGCTTGAAGGGTTGAATGGTCTAATCTTATCTTCTATGCTTCTATGTGGAGGAGGGGCTGTCATCGAGTATATCTTCATGATCTGGTGATGAAGCCTCCACCATTTCCCCACCAGTTAGAAGCACGAGTCTCAGTTCAAATTATCTGGGACCTTGCATATGAGTCTCAGTACATTATGAGCTGCAGGTCTGTCAGTGGACTCTTCAAACCTCAGTACTTTTGTCCCGGCACAGGCTCACTCACAGCTTGAGTCCGAGTCTCAATCTGCGCCCCTCTCCAGGAATTCCACGCCAGACCTCAGCCTCTCGTCTGCCCCCTCACATCTGTGTGATTAGATGTGGTAGAGATAACTTTACTCTGAATGTAGCTCATGTTGTCTCTACCCACGATATATTTATGGGACAATGTGAAGGGAGCTTCATTCTGTGTTTACCCCATGATGTCCCTGCCTCAGATGTGCTTGTGGTACATTGCAGAGGGAGATTTACCATTTATTTAACCCATGATATCCCTGCTCAGGATATGTGTTACTCTGTATTTAACCCACATAGTCACTGCTCTGGAAGTATTCGATGGGATAGTGTTGAGCAGCGGTTCCTAACCCTTTTTTATGTCGTGGAGCCTGACCTTTTACCGAGGGATCCATGAACCCCAGGTTGTGAACTCCTGGTACAGAGAGATATTTAAATTGTACTTAACCCTCTCCTGCCCTGTCTCTCTACATTTGCTTTGTGACACTGAGTGGATGAGCAAATCCCCGCCCTCAATTAGTTGGAGTTTCTGAGCAAATCCATTTGATCCTAGATCTGAGTAAACGTCAGGAATGAGTATTATTCCAACTCTAACAATTGCTGGGTGAGTGGAATGTGCTGCCAGTCTGGTGGTTCAAAGTTCAAAGTACATTTCTTATCAAAGTGTGTAGACATTATAGAACCTTGAGATTTATCTCCCAACAGGCAGCCACGAAACAAAGAAACCCAAGAACAAAAACACAAAATGCTGGCAGAACTCAGCAGGCCAGACAGCATCTATGGGAGGAGGTAGTGATGACTTTTCAGGCCGAAACCCTTCATCAAACCCAAGAACAAACTACATATATATATAAATAAATAAAAAGATGACAGTCTAATACTCAATGTGCAGAGAATAAAAACCACGTCATGCTCATTAAAAAATAAAACAATAAAATAACCCATAAAGAGAAGACAATGTGCAATGAAAAACAAACACCATACAGACAGTGACCACAAACAAATAGCGTTTCCGAACTGAAAGAGAGTCCCAGAGTCCAGCGCAGAGCTGAGTAAACGCTGTAGAGCAGTGATCAGAACCGGCTCATACCTGGCTTCAGGCCTGAGCTTTTCAATCTGTCCCGGTGCTGAAGTCTCTCTCCGAACCACAAGTTCTGCCATACGGATACACCGACTTTGCCGTCTTGATTCAGCCTGTAAATCTGCATCCGCACGTCGTGTTCAATGGTGTTGATCTGCTCTGGTGCCTGAACCCCGTGGCTTCAATTCAGCCTATCCCGACCTTTCACACTCTTCCACTCTCTTGTTGACGGGTCTGCCACCTCGCCTCTCCTCGGTTCTGCCACATCGGGTTGCCTCCAATTCCAAAGGGAAGTTATAGACAATTACTAGAGATGATTATTTTCCAGAATAAGTGTGGTTAACAATATTTAGTTGCTATCCTTGTTTCGTCACTATGGTTCGCCAGTGCCATCTCAAACTGGAAGATACACTAACAGACACTCAGATACACATGGATGAAAGAAAAGTGGATGGTTATGTGGAAGGGAGGAGTTAGATAGTTCTTAGAATAAGTTAAAATGTCAGCACAACATCTTGGGCCGAAGGGCCTATACTGTGCTATACAGTTCTTTATCAATGTCTAGCAATTCCTCGGTTGAGTTATCTTATCATAAAAAGATTTTAATCTGTAAGGAGGGACTCAGAAACTCAAAGAGCATCTTTGGAGGAAAGTAAACAGTTAATGTTTCAAGCCAAGACTCTCCATCAGGACTGCCTTGGCCCAAAATGTTGAGTGTTTACTTCCTTCCATAGATGCTGCCTGACTTGCTGAGGACATCCAGCATCTTGTGTGTGTTGCTCAATATTTCCAGCATCTCTTTTGTTTAATCTTGAAAGAGTTAAGCCAAGAATATAAGAATTAGTGTCTGCAGTTTTCCTGATGATGAGTTTGTTTCCTCCAGCATCCCAAAATCGTGCAGGTTGGAGGTTGATTGGCCGTTGTAATTGGCCCTGACTGTAGGTGTGTGGTAGGACAGAGTATGGGTGATTGGGCAATAGTTGGGATTGCTCTGCGAGCCAGCTGAGATTCCTTCAACCCTGTGCAAAAATAAGAGCTTTAAAGCTGCTGAATCTAGATATCTTACCCACCCTTGTGAAACTGCCGCTATGTCAGTAAACATTATTCATCGGCACACAGATAACAAACCACTTCTTCAAGTGAGGTTACTTGTAAAGGGGAACTATGTATTTTTAAACTGAATATTCTGTAAATATCTTATTTCATATTTTGAATACAAGCATGCAAGCAAATTGTGTCCATGTACCCTCACTGATCTCCACCTCTTGTTAGACATTGGAGCATGAGCAAGTATGAAGCAGACAACGTGGCCTTGGAATTACTTTGTGGGATATTGGGACTGATGGGATTCCTCCACAGTACTTGCGAGCACATCAGAAAGAAACTGGTGTACAGCTTTACTAAAATTACTAGCAAATCAGTTTACATTTACGTTTCATATTGATCAATGCTTTACCACCTCACTGCCTGTAATTCACCACCAACTACTCCAGCAGGAAGGAGAGAGCAGGCATTGCCACGGGAATGGCTTCCATGGGAACCACAATTTGGCGCTGCAGGGAGTAAATTGGGTTCCGATGGAATTTGGAAGCAAAATCTGGGATTTCTTTTCACTTGGAGAGTCATGGGCAAAGGGACTTAGTTACAAGAGATCCTGTCTAACAATCCCAAGCAAATTCAGAACCTGTATTCCACCGCCATCAAAGCTGGTTCCAACAACCCTGGATACCTTCAAACCGCTAATTGCACAACCTCTCCTTCCGACTCCAGCCCGGACCTTAACCGACAGCACATCCAGGCTGAGACTTTACATGCTGTCGCTAGAAACCCATTCTCTCGTCTCCCCCCTCCCTACCAACCACCACCACTCTCCAGCCCCGTGTCTCCTGGGTCCACGCGCCTCTGACTTCTTCCCTCTCCCGTCAGAATGCCTACTTTCTCCTTACTGCTACAGACATTTAGTGGTGTCTTACAGGCAATGAGTTGGAACGGTGAGGTGATAACTGAACACCCCAACTCTCCTCCCTCCTCAGATACTACCAAACTTTTTCCCTCTCTGATCCCAGTTCTCATCCGTACTGGGTCTTCTCAATTCTTTCTGACCTTCCCCTCTCTGAGGTGGAATGCCCTGCCCTCAGTAAGAGCCTCACCTTTGCCCCCATGCACCCGCCATTCCCGCAATGATGCCGAGCTCTTCTTCCATTGCTTCCATCTCTGTCCCTACTTCCTTGGCAAGTTGGACCCAAAAATGCCATCCTTTTCATCGGCTATGTGGAACAGTCCATGTCCCAAGCCTACGCCAGCATCAATCTCCAAATTCATCCTACACTACATTGATGACTGCATTGGTGCTGCACCCTGCATCCACTCTCAGGATGAGGCTTTTCATTCCAGAACAACTGAGATGTCCTCCTTCTTCAGAGAAAGGGACTTCCCTTCCTTCATCATTTACGCTGCCCACACCTTCATCTCTTCCATTTTGCACATATCTACCCTCACCCCATCCTCCTTCCACTACACCAGGGTCAGGGTTCCTCTTGTCCTCACCTACCACCCCACTAGCCTCCACTTCCAGCAGATAATTCTCCATAACTTCTGCCATCCCCAATGGGATCACACTGTCAAGCACATCTTTCCCTCCCACCTCTCCCCCAGTTTCTTCTTTCCACAGGGATTACTTCCTTCTTGACTTCCTTGTTCACTCATCCCCCTCCAATGATCTCCCTCCTGGTACTTATCCTTATAAGTAGAACTAGTGTCACACCTTTCCCTACACCTCCTCCCTCACTATTATTCAGAGCCGCAAACAGTCTTTCCAGGTGAGGTGATACTTCTCCTGAGAGTCTGCTGGGGTCATGTACAGTATCCGGTGCTCCCGGTGTAGCCTACTGTATATTGGTAAGACCTGACGTAGACCAGGAGAATGCTTCACCAAACACCTTTGATCCACTTGCCACAAAAAGGGATCTCCCGGTGGCCACCCAATTCAATTCTGGATCGCATTCCTATTCCCATTCTGACATGTCAGTCCGTGGTCTCCTCTACTGCTAAGATGAGGCCACATTCAGGTTGGAAGAACAACATCTTATATTCCATCGGGGTAGCCTCCAACCTGATGGTGTGAACATCAACTTTTCGAACATCCAGTAATTGCACCCCCCCTTCCTTTACCATTCCCTATTCCCCATTCCCTATTTCCCTCTCTCCCCTTATCTCCTTACCTGCCCATCACCTCCCTCTGGTGTTCCTCCCCCTTCTTTTTCTTCCATGGTCTTCTGTCCTCTCCTATTAAATTCCCCCTTCTGCAGTTCTTTATCTCCTTCACCAATTAACTTCTCATCTCTTTATTTCACCTCCTCCCCTTCTCATGGTTTCATCTATCACCAGCCACCTTGCACTTCTTTCTCTCCTTCCCCCACCTTCTCCCTTTCCATTCTAATTCTGTTGAAGAGACTTGGCTCAAAACATTGACTGTACTCTTTTCCAGAGATGCTGCCTGGCCTGCTGAGTTCCTACAGCATTTTGTGTGTGTTGCTTGGATTTCCAGCAGCTGCAGATTTTCTCGTGTTTTAATTACAAGGGAAATGATTGACCCTTGTCTTGCAACTCTAACCCCTTGTCCGTTTCTGTCCCGGGGAGAAGAATTCCAAATCTTTCTTTCCAAATTCCAGGGTAACCTAATTTACCCTCAGTCGTAGCATGTTGTGATGCACAAAAATGTCTTCCCCAAGGACAGTGAACCTCAGGAGCTCAGAATTCACCAAGAATGGTGAAGGCTGGATCATCAGGAATATTTAAGGTGCAAGTAGATAAATATTTGCAAAATCAAGGCATTGAGTCCTTGGGAAATTGGGACAGAAGAATCAGAACCAGATTCATTATAACTGCCTTATATGACATGAAATTTGTTCTTTATGTGAGTAGTACTGAGCAGACATAAAATTACTATAAATTATAAAATAAATGCATGGTACAAAAAGAGGAACTAGTGAGGTAGTGTTCATGGGTTCTTGGACCATTCAGAAATCAGAAAATAGTGGAGAAGAAGCTGTTCCTAAATTGTTGAGTGTGCATCTTCACTTTTTCCCTAATGGTAGTACTGAGAAAGGGGTAGGTCCCAAAAGATGAATGCTGCCTTCTGAGGCATTGTCTTTTGTAGATGTCCTCGATGATGGAAGGGTGGTGCTTGTGATGGAACCGGCTGAGTCTGCAGCCTTCTGCTGACTCTTTTGATTCTGTATGTTGGAGCCTCCACACCGGGTGGTGATGCAACCAGTTGGACTACTCTCCTCCATAGAAATTTGCAAGTCTTTGTTGACATAACAAATGTCCTCAAACTCCTATCAAAGTATAACGACTGATGTCCCTTCTTCATGACTGCATCAATGTATTGGGCCCAAGATATGTTGTATTGATGTTGATGCCATGGAATTTGCTGGCAAGTCCAATGGTGTAACAATCCAATCGTTGGGGGTCATCTTTTGGAGGGATGTGATGGAAAATAATTAGTTCCTTTGTTGACGGTGGAGAGAAAATTACACTTAAACTAGAAATCTTAAGCTCAAAGTAAGTTTATTATCAAAGTTAGTATATGTCACCATATACTACCTTGGAATTAATTATCTTGCAGGCATTTACTAGAACATAAATAAATACAATAGAATTTATGAAACACTATAAATAAAGAATGACAAACAACCAATCTGCAAAACAGTTCAAACCATGCAAATAATAAAAAAATTAAATATATAATACAGAGAACATGAGATGTAGAGTTCCTGAAAGTGAGTCAATAGGTTGTGGAATCAGTTCATCATTGAGGAGAGTGAAGTTATCCCTGGTAGTTTAGGAGCCTGATTGTTGCTGGGTAATAACTGTTCTTGAACCTGGTGTTGTGGGATCTAATGTTCCTGTATCTCACCATCCAGGACTTCCCCTCTTCTCAATAGTCCCATCAACAAAGCAGTACAGAGCCTGAAGACCCACACTCAATGTTTTCCAAACAGCTGCCATCAGTCCTGTCATCAGATTTCTGAAATGTCCATGAACTCACGAATACTATCTCATGACACTTTGTTAATTAGTTAATATTTATCACTTCAAAGTTCAAAGTAAATTTATTATCATAGTATATGTAAGTTACCATGTACTATCCTGAGATTTATTTTATGAAAACATTTACAAGAAAATAAAGAAATACAGAAAAATGTACATAAAACTCTACATAAACAAAGACTAACAAACAGCCAAAATGCAAATGAAGGCAAACTTGGTTCTCACACCACCAGGTTCAGGAAGTTATTACCTTATAACCATCATCCTCTCGACCCAGTGTAGATAACTTCAACAGGTGATGTGGAGTCATGTGAGCTTTGGACACCAGTGTCAGAAGTCAATACCAGTGGCTGGATTTTGGTCACTGAGAACAAAGCACTGACACTCCTGTGTTCAACGCCATCAATCCAAAGACTGGTTTTACCCATCTCAGGAGGTGGGGCTATTAATTCTCTCTCCCTCTCACGGTTGTCATCAGCCTTGGCTATGTTCAGTATTGGGGTGTTGTTTTCCAGGTGAGAAGGAGTAAAAATGACGAAACAAAAGTCTAACTGCTTCATTTTCTTTCTTCTAGTTATCTTGTGTTCTGGTATCTTCCGAGACATTCTGTCCCAAAATCACCAGTGTCAACCAGGTCATCGATTTGATCCATCACTAAAAAAATGTTTCGGTGAGTTTTAAATTCCCTCAGGTGACTGAGTTTGTTTGAAGTTTAAGTTGATGATACAGTCCAATTAATGGTGTCAATGAACGTACACTCAGTGCCCACTTTATTAGGTACACATGTACACCTGCTCATTGATGCAAATATCCAATTGACCAATCATATGGCAGCGACTCAATGCACAAAAGCATGCAGACATGGTCAAGGGGTTCAATTGTTGTTCAGACCAAATGTCAGGATGGGGTAGAAATGTGATGTAAGTGACTTTGGCTGTGGAATGATTGTTGGTGCCAGACGGGGTGGTTTGAGTATCTCAGAAACTGCTGATCTCCTGGGATTTTCACACACAAGACTCTAGAGCATCCAGTGAATGGCAGTTCTGTGAGCGAAAACACCTTGTAATGAGAAAGTGTTATGTTTTGTAACTCCGAAACATAAAACTAATTAAAAGCAACAATACGAAGCCAGAACCAGGGATAGCTCATGTACGTTTAGTTTTATTTAAATGATCCAGAACACTTAATCAATGAATATATTTACAATATTACTCAAATATTTTTGAGACATTAAATACATAACAGAAAGGCCAGAGAAGAATGGCCAAACTGGTTCAAACTGACAGGAAGGTGACAGTGATTGAAATAACGATGTGTTACATCAATGGTGTGCAGAAGGACATCTCTGAATGCACAATATATTGAACCTTTAAATGGATGACCTACAGCAGCAGAAGACCTCAATGAGTACCACTCCAGTAAATACAGAAATTCCAGTATGGATGATTGTGGTCTAACCAGAGTTTTATAGACCTGCAGCATTTCCTCATATCTCTTGAACACAAATTCTCAACTAATGGAGGCCAACACGCCATATACCTTTTTAACCAGTTGATTTAACGTGATGGTAGTGCTACCAATATTCAGGGAGTGTCTTTGGTGTGAAGATGGGATTGACATGTATGTGGCAAGCACATTGGTGGGTCTGGACTTGACACATGGAGCAGTGAGGACAGTGGGTGGACTTCGATGAAGGGTATGTGTGAACCAAATGGTTTTGAAGACAATCTGGCACTTTTTTTTAAAGTGCATCACTACAAAAGTCAACTTTAATGTTATTTATTTATTTAGAGATGTAGAGTGGAACAGGCCCTTCTGGTCCAATGAGCCACACTGCAGCAACCCACCTATTTAACCCTAGCCTGATCACAGGACATTTTACAATAACCAATTAGCCTACCAACCAGTACGACTTTGGACACTGGGAGGAAACCACAACACTTGGAGGAAATCCACACACTCCTGGGGAGAATGTACAAGCTCCTCCCAGACAGTGTCGGAATTGATCTCTGAACTTCGGAATGCACTGAGCTGAAATTGCGTTGTGCTAACCGCTCACTACCGTGGCGCCCCGATGTGTTACTTTCTAAATTCCACCAACTACAGATAGAATCCACTTGTAATGGAGAGCAAAATGTTTACGATTGTAAAGAATTTTCCCTCTTTACACAGATATCGATGAATGTGAAATGATTTCATGTGGACCTCGCAAAAAGTGTTGGAACACAGCTGGTTCTTACAAGTGTCAGTGCAAGGATGGGTACAAGACAATCAATCAGGACTGTGAAGGTGAGGACTTTAAATAACTATGAATTCAAGAATAAAATTCAAGATCTGAATTATTAGTTGTGAATGTGTTAGAGACTGTGAATTAAACAAAATTGTGAGGGGTATACTATAGTCAGAGTAAATGCAAACAAGCTTCTTCCACTGAGGATGGGAGGGACTACAAATAAAGGAACATGAGGGGAACTTCTTCATTCAGAGGGTTGTGAGAGAGTGGAACGAGCTGTCAGTATAAGGTGTGCATGCGAACCTCATTTCAACATTTAAGAGAAGTTTGGATAGGTACGTGGATAGTAGGGGTACAGAGGGTTATGGGGCTGGTGCAGGTCGATGGCAGTAGGCTGTTTAAATGGATCAGCATTGACTAGATGGGCTGATGGGCCTCCTTCTGTGCTGTACTTTTCTATGACTCTACAGTCGAGAGGCAGTTAGTGCGACGCTATTGCGGTTCGGGGTGTCAGAGTTTGGAGTTCAATTCCGGTGCCATCTGTAAGGACTTTGTACAGAAGTCAGGGCAGGGTAGTGGAGATGAAATTTAACTCTGATAAGCGTGAGGGTGGAGATCTCAAACATTGGTTATATACCGTGTATGGTAGAACACTAGGGAATATTAAAGAACGAAGGGACCCTAATGTATAGTCGAAAGATCCCTGAAGTGTTTCTCTGTCTCCACAGATATCGATGAATGTAATTCCTCTCCATGTGCCCAGGAAGCAACTTGTCAGAACACAGATGGTTCATTCCAGTGCATCTGCAGCACCGGTTTTCAGTCGTCTGAGAAGGCTGGCTCCAATAAAAGGAGGAGCTGTGAAGGTAATGACCATAAATAACCATGACATAGAATAAAGATCAAATTGCCATTCTCCAGGGTGGCCAAGGTCAAAGTCAGAGTTCAGTTTATTGTAATATGAACAAATAGATTTATGCACTATTGCAATGTAAAACTCTCCAGATGGGCCAAATGACCTAATTCTGCTCCTATGTCTTTTGACCTTACAGTCTTACCGCAGCACCATCACAGGCACATAGCATCATAAAAGCATCATTCACCAGAAAAACATACATTAAATACAGTGGATTCTGATTAATTAGGCCATCAGTTAATTGGGGCAGCCGCTTATTTGGGAGAACTCTGAAAAAATGAAAACTAATTGCAAACATTGCCAAAATTCTCTTCGGTTACATTGACACCATGCCGCTTAATTGGGGCAGAAGATGATTGCCGAACAATTTCTAACTAGTGTCAATCACGCATACGTGTGTGCATATTAGATGTTATACTCTGCTGAGAGCAGAGTTTTTAAATACAATGGATTCTTGATAATTGGGACGCATCAGGACCAGTACATTTTGGCCTAATCAGTGGTTGTCCCAATTAGCCAAAGTTTCATGGAAACTTATAACTTATTAAGAAGTCAAACTATCATTTAACTGAGTAACAAGTTACGTATTTAAATGAAATACAGACAATTTAGTACACTGCCAGTACTACTAGAGTACTATAAAACAGTGTATTAATTCTTAATAGTTATCAACAGAGGGATTAATCTGCTGTGTAGTTTTGATTGGTTGTAAATGAACAAAATCAGCTCAGACAGATAGTGCAGATAATGGACTGCCATTAATTATTACTTTGGACAATTGCATCCTCCAGTTCTTCATTTTCATTGATAACATTCAAGATGATTGTCAATACCTTTGTAATTCCTAACTTGTGGAAGTAGTGAAATAGCTTCAATTTCGCTCGTGGCCATTTCTGGTATCTTCAAGCCTGAACGGTTGAAACTCTGGTGAGCAAAACAGTCACGAATTTTCTTGCTGCTAATTTCTTGCCAGCTTTCAATGACAAAAGTCACTGCTTTTTGAACACAAACACATGTAACTGATGCTATTTAAAGGCTGATTGCTCTGAGCATAGATAAGTGTCTAATGACCATGCAACTGCATGTGCCTCAAACTAGTTAGAAACTGTTTGGAAAGGCTCCTGCACCAATTAAGTGACAGAGTTGTCCCAAATAAATGAAGGGAAATGAGGCTATTTTCTCAACTTAGTTTTTGTTCTTTAAGAGTTGTCCCAAAAAATGGCTCCCCTAATTAACCGGTTTCTGCTGTAGCATCAGTTGTGTGTGTTTGTGTTCAAAAAACAGTGATTTTTTGTCACTGATAGTTGGCAAGAAATATATGGTAAGTCAAAGAGATTTGCGGTGTTGGAGAATAATCTCGTGGCTGCTGCTTTGAGAGGAAATATTAAAGACGGGGTAAGGTAAACAAAATAGTGGGGGCTCTGATTATTAATGCTGAATAAAAGAGAGGACTAAAATATAAAAACGAGAATGTAATGCTGAGGCTTGATAAGGCATTGATCAGAACGTACTTGGGCCCCTTATCTAAGAAAAGATGTTCTGGCAATGGAGGGGGTCCAGAGAACGTTCACGGGAATGATCCTAGGAATGACACGATTAACGTATGAGGAGTGTTTGATGGTTCTAGGCCTGTAGTCGCTTGAAATTTTTTAGCAGAGGGTGGTGAACCTGTGGAATTTATTGCCTCGGGATATGGGTCCAACAGAACCAGAAATCAGAATCAGGTTTATTATCACTGACATATGTTGTGAAATTTGTTGCTTTGCTGAAGCAGTACAGTGCAATATATGAAATGTACTATAAATTAGTCAGAAATATATATTCAAAAATTAACTAAGTAGTAAATAAAGAGAGCAAAAATAGAGGTAATATTCATGGATTCATTGTCTGTTCTGAAAACCGATGGTGGAGGAGAAGATATTCCTAAAAAGTTGAGTATTTGTCTTCGGGATTTTGTACCTCCTCCATGATTGGCAGTAAGGAAAAGAGGGCATGTCCTGGGTGGCGGGGTTCTTTAATGATGGATGCCA